>NW_027040826.1:1200000-1345000 GCF_037179485.1 Ochlerotatus camptorhynchus | reverse complement strand
TCAACGAAAATGGAGGTGAACCAACGCGAGTTGAGAGAACAAATTCTTTCCAAACACCTGGAATTTCCTGACCTGTCGCACCGGCAGTTGGGAAAAATGTTGAACATTCACCATTCAACCGTCTCCAGAGTGTTGAAGCGGTTCCAGGAGCGGTTGACGTTGGACCACGGCAAAGGAGCTGGAAGAAAACCGGGACCGGAGAGCAAAAAGACGGAGGGAAAGGTGAAGCGGATGATTAAAGCAAATCCCAACGTCTCAAGCCGTGATTTGGCTAAAAAAGATCGGCATGTCGCAGAGCTACGTCCAGAATGCAAAGAAGAGAGCTGGACTACATACATACAAGGTACAGAACTTCCCAAACCGCGATGAGCGGCAACAATCGACGGCTAAAACTCGGGCACGGAAGCTCTACGAGAAGATGCTGACAAAATATGGCTGCTGTGTGATGGACGACGAAACGTATATAAAAGCCGATTTTAAGCAAATTCCGGGGTTGGAGTTTTTCACCGGCAAGAGCAAGTTCGATGTGGACGACAAATTTAAGAAGAAGAAAATGTCGAAGTTCGCCTCCAAATATCTGCTCTTGCGGACTGAGGAGTGAGCCTTTCGTGACAAAGGGCACAGTAAATGGCGAGATCTACAAATCTGAGTGCCTCGAGAAGCGCCTTTTGCCGGTCTTGCAGCAGCACGACGAAGCTCCGCTATTTTGGCCAGATTTGGCATCATTCCACTATTCTAAAAGTGTCCTGGAGTGGTATGAGGCCAATTCTGTCCATTTTGTTCCAAAGGACATGAATCCGCCAAATTGTCCGGAGCTGCGCCCGGTGGAGCAGTACTGGGCAATAATGAAGCGGGAACTTCGGAAGAGCAAGAAGACAGTCAAAGACGAGAAGGACATGTTAAGAAAATGGAAAAAAAAACTGAGAAACTGGTACCGGATGACACTGTAAAGACTTTGATGGAGGGCATCAAGTGAAAATGCGTTCAATTTTACACTCAAGGCTCCATCGATTAACTTTTCTTTTGATTTTTGAAGTAAATATATGTATAAAACTACCCTAACATTTTGGTTTGATTCTAAACATTATAAGAAAATTGGCATGACATTTTCGGTGTCGCAATAATTTCGTGTTCACCCTTTACAACCAAGCCGCAGACACCGAAGCCAGTGGATCCATCAATGCGTGATCCATTAGTGAAAAACCTTCTATTGCTATTGACTTGTTGGTACTTTTCAGCAAAAATACGGGGAATTGAGATAGGATTAACTTGATCTGGAACTCCTTGAATAGACTGTTTCATGGAAAGATCACAGTCAATGGGGGAACTGTAGTTGGTAAAACGTACACGAGAGGGGTTATAGCACGGAAGCGAAGACATCATATCAAGAAGACTGGCAACTTTTCCAGAATCCAAGCAACAGATACAATAGCGCTGCGCTTGAGTGAAGATGGAAGCAACGCATAGAAAAATGAGCAAATACACAAACCTTTCTTCCGAGGATGTAATCTTTGCTATCAAATTCGTTCGAAGCATTTACCTTTGAGCGGCAGATGACGCATTTGTACTTGTCTCATAGCGTTCGTATGAGAAAATGGAAGAGTTTCCAGTCTTGCTGATTTGTTGTCTTCGACGGAAGGCTAATATTCGGTGACATATAATTAAGGTAGATTCGCACGAGTCTAGACTGGGTACTCAATTCGAGTATTTCTTGTCCTACATATGGCTATTATTTGTAAGAACTCTTCTAAACCATCAAATAATTAGAATTAATGAATTAATTTTCCTTTGACGATAATGAATTATGTATCAACTTTCAAAGCAGAGAAAATGGGGGGGGGGGGGGGCAAAAAGCCACACCTGTATTGAAGTTGGCCCGGGGTGGTATCAATTAGTTGCCTAATGCAGCTCCACTAATGCACTTCTCATATTCACAGTGCTAGCTGGCGTTGCTCGATCGATGCTGCTCTCTCCATTCCAAGTGCCTTCCTCTGGACACATTTCATCGACGACATTCTCCACGTTAAGAACAGGCATCTCTCTTCGCACTGTCTCGCACCTTGGACAGTGGAAGACCACATTCTCCGGAGTTTCATGCACGTTGCCACACTTCGGGCAGAGGGGTGACGCTGCGTGTCTGAACCGATGCAGGTATTTCTTGAGGCAGCCGTGGTCATACAGGTGGTGGTTGACTTCTTCGTGATCTCTGTTCACCTAGGTCCAAAGAATCGGTAATATCCGATGTGTCCATCTACCGTTATCCATCGTGTTCCACTCCTATTGCCACTTTGCCAAAGACTCCGCTTTTACCACTTTCCGTACTCTTCCAGCTTCTCTCCGACTGTAGCACTCGCTGTCCTCCGCCGGGTGATGCCGGTAGGTATCATTCCGGCGATGGCGCATACTGCTTACGATGAGATGGTTCTGTACGCACTCACGACTCGCATGAACGTACTGCTCAGTTTCCTTTGGTTCTGCTTCGTTTCCCAGTGCTGCAAACCAGGCTGGACCTCCATACCTCAGTGTCTAGCCAGAAGACGGCTCTTGATATTTCTGGGAATAGAGTTGTTTAGCATGATTCTAGCTATTGTGTTGATGGCCTTCGAAGCATTCTCATAGACATATTCGACGTGTCTGTTGAAGTTTAGTCGGTCATCGATCATCACTCCCAGGTTTTTCTACACGCGCTTCGAGACAAAGGCGTGCGTTGGACCAAGGATGGAGCCTTGTGGAACTCCCGTTGTGATCCTAATCGATACCTGTCCCGTATTTGTCTCGTAGACCAGAACGAGGCTCTGGAAGTAACTCCTCAGAATCCTACAAAGGTAGTCAGAGACCCTCATTCTATGCAACGCTTTGGCAATGGCTTTCCGGCTGCACTGTTGAGCGCATTCCGGACGTCGATCGTTATCACGGTGCAATATCGATATCCTCTTTGCTTCTGTGTGCACACCATCTCGGCTCTCTCGACGATTGTCCGAATTGCATCCACCGTTGATCTCGCTTTCCGGAATCCAAACTGCCTCTCCGACAATCCGAAACGAAAGCTGATAGGGCTGATTAGGCTGAAGAATTGTTACTTTTTATTGACGATGTTAAGTATCTCAGCTGAAATCGAGTATTTGCAATGACAAAATCCCTTGAAATATGTAATGCTCTCTTTTATTTTCCAAGCATAAATGCTGCTGACAATGACGCAATGTTTTTATTACAAATGTAAAAAAAAAGAAACAGGTTTTCCGCAGTAAATATGATTTTTTCCAACAAACAGCAATTCAAAACTTATTATTTTTAGTAGGAGAATATTTTTTATTAATTACTTTATTTGTACAGGCTCAATCGAATAAACTTTACAGAGCCGAGTTATCATGTTCGTTATACATTATTGATGTCTTATATTTAAAGTTAAAGGAGCTGGACCGGATACTCGCGGTTGTCTCGAGGTTAGTGGAGATTTACAATTTTTTTGGATGGGAAAAGGGAGAAGGAGGTTTGAAATGTGGTTTACGATACAAATGTTTAATTAATCCTAAAACATGAACTAATTTCTATTCATCTTGAAAACAAACATAAAAAAAAAACCCACACGTACAAAATACAAACTAAACACAAGGTTAATCAAACTTACAATCTAAGGTTAATATTCTTAAAGTAAACATATATGAGTTTTATAAACTCCAGATCACGTCTAGCCAAAATATCCCGAACTGGAACATTAGGTTGTCTACCTCGAGCCCGAAGGGAATCGTACAGCTCAGATCTGACTCCACGATGCTCAGCACATGACCAAATAATATGATCGGCGTCATGGTAACCTTGTCCACATTCACAGAGATTGCTGTCCTCCAGCCCAACACGGAACAAGTGAGCGTTTAACGAATAGTGATTGGACATGAGGCGAGACATCATACGAATGAAGTCTCGACCCACATCCAACCCCTTGAACCAAGGACTCTTCGACACCTTAGGGATGATCGAATATAGCCATCGTCCCAAACTCCCTTCACTCCACTTATTCTGCCAGCTGACGAGTGACTGTTGACGGTAAATGAAGAAAAATTCATCGTAGGCGATTTGTCGATCGTAAATATCGCCTTGCATAGCGCCCACCTTTGCAAGCGAGTCCGCCTTCTCATTGCCCGGAATCGAGCAATGAGATGGGACCCATGCAAAGGTGATGACAAAAGATCTTAAAGATAAAGCACTTAAAAGCTCTCGTATTTTCATGAGAAAATACGAGGAGTGCTTTACCGGCCTCATAGAGCGAATAGCCTCGACAGAACTGAGACTATCCGTAAAAATAAAATAATGATCTGGTGCAAGTGAGGCGATCGTTTCTAGCGTATAATAAATTGCCGCCAGCTCAGCAACATATACGGAACAAGGAGCTTGAAGCATTCGAGAGGTGCTATGAAATTCGTTAAAAATACCAAAACCAGCGGACGACTCTATTAGTGATCCATCTGTGAAGAACGATCTTGCGGAATCAACTTGGCCAAACTTTGCAGCGTAAATTGACGGAACAATCATGGAACGATGATGTTCTGGGATTCCACGAATCTCCCGCGTCATAGATAAATCAAAACTAACTGAATTGCCGAAGTCGGAGAAGCATACACGATGAGGATTATGCTGTGAAGGGCTGACATCCTGAGTTATGTACACGTAGTACAATGACATAAAACGAGTTTGAGGGCTTAGCTCAAGAAGCTTCTCAAAGTTTTCGATTACCAGTGGGTTCATAACTTCACAACGGGTGAGGAGCCTGAGGGACAATTCCGAAAACCGATCCGATAGTGGCATCATGCCCGCCAACACTTCGAGACTCATCGTATGAGTCGAGTGCATGCATCCTAACGCGATACGTAGACAAATCCGTTCCAGTTTGATGATGTGCGTTTTAGCCGCCGACTGGAAGCAAAAACTACCGTACTCTAAAACCGATAAAATCGTTGTCCGGTACAACGTTAGAAGATCTTGCGGATGAGCTCCCCACCACGTTCCGGTAATTGTTCGGAGAAAATTAATCCTTTGTTGGCATTTTCGTCTCAGATACTCAATGTGGGATCTCCAGGTGCATTTGGAATCGAACCAGACCCCAAGATATTTGAAAGACATAGAATTAGTGATCGGCTTACCCAAAAGTTGAAGCTTCGGTTGTGCTGGGCTATGCTTCCTAGAAAAAACGACCAACTCAGTTTTCTCCGAGGAGAATTCGATACCCAAGTAGACAAATTGTCTAAGGTATCCTGTAAGGGTCCTTGCAGGTCGACCTCTTTGAGCCCTGTCATTGACACTACTCCGTCATCTGCAAGTTGTCTCAACGTGCAGTTGTCACTTAGACAATTGTCCATTTCTCTGACGTAGAAATTATACAAAAGAGGGCTTAAACATGAGCCCTGGGGGAGACCCATGTAACTAAATCGAGAAGCTGTAGAGTTTCCATGAGAAAAGCTCATATGTTTCTCTGACAGCAAATTGTACAAAAAGTTATTAATTAATGGAGAAAGGCCACAAGCGTGGAGTTTGTCTGAAAGGACTTCAATCGATACTGAATCAAAAGCCCCCTTAATATCCAAGAATACAGAAGCCATTTGCTCTTTTTTAGCAAAAGCCAACTGAATTTCAGTGGAAAGCAACGCGAGACAGTCGTTCGTTCCCTTGCCCCTACGGAAACCAAATTGAGCATCTGAGAGTAGGTGGTTCGTCTCAACCCATTTGTCCAAGCGAAAAAGGATCATTTTCTCCAACAATTTTCGAATGCACGATAACATCGCGATAGGACGATACGAGTTATGATCTGACGCGGGTTTTTCAGGCTTTTCAATGGCTATAACTCTCACTTGCCTCCAATGATCCGGAACAATATTGAGCTCTAGCAACTGACAAAACAAGTTCAACATGCGCCTCTTAGCGACGTCTGGGAGGTTCTTCAACAAGTTGAACTTGATTCTATCTGCCCCCGGAGCCGAATTGCCACACGAAAGGAGTGCGAGTGAGAGCTTCAGCATTGAAAAAGGCTGACTGATCTCGTCTACCGAATTCGTCGTTTCGCGAGGAATCATCTGTGCCGGCACGGAATCAGGACATACTTTTCGCGCGAACTTGAGAATCCAACGATCTGAGTACTCCTCGCCCTCGTTGTTCGAAGACTGGTTACGCATCCTTCGCGCCGCGTTCCAAAGCGTATTCATCGACGTTTCACGCGATAACCCGTCCACGAATTGCCGCCAGTATCCGCGTTTCTTGGCTTTGATGAGGCTTTTGAGTTCACGTTCAAGAGCCAAGTACGCTTCGAACTGCACGGGTGTTCCACGTTTCCGGAAAAGCTTAAACGCGTCCGACTTTTTACGATAAACCTCAGTGCATTGGTGGTCCCACCAAGGGGAAGGAGGTTTCCTACGGAAAGACGTTCCAGGAACCGGCCGAGTTTGAGCTCGAAGCGCGCTGACCAAGGTCAGATTGGAGAGGAAGTTATATTCCTCCAACGGTGGAAGCCCTTCTACCGACGACACGGCTTCCTCTATCGCGGTCTTGAACGTTGTCCAATCGATATTACGGGTGAGGTCGTACGCGACGTTAACGGATTCCGATGGATTGAACCCACTGGTAATCGAAATTTTGATCGGCAAGTGATCACTACCGTGGGGATCTTGGATCACATTCCACGTGCAATCCAACGATAATGAGTTAGAGCAAAGTGTGAGGTCTTATTTACTTCCATTTGAGGATGGACCAGCCAAACGTGTTACTTCTCCATTGTTAAGAATTGTCATATTGAAGTTATCACAGAGGTCATATATCAAAGTAGAACGGTTGTCATCATACAGCTCCCCCCAGCCTGTACCGTGGGAATTGAAATCTCCCATGATCAACCGTGGAGCAGGAAGTACCGAACGGATATCTGAAATTTGTTTTCGATTAACAATGGCTCTAGGAGGAATATAAACAGAAGCAATACAAAGGCTCTTACCTTTAAAAATAGCCTGACATGTGACAACTTCAATACCTGGAAATTGTGGAAGATTCACTCTATAGAAGGAATGGCACTTTTTGATCCCCAAAAGTACCCCTCCTCCACGCGAATCCTCACGATCCAGTCGAATAACGTTAAAATCATAAAAAGAAAGATCAATATCTGAAGAGAGCCAAGTTTCACAAAGAGCAAATGCATCACAATCATTATTGTGAACTAAAAACTTAAAAGAGTCTAATTTAGGAATAAGACTTCGACAATTCCACTGTAGAACAGTGATCAAATCCCCGACCTCGTTTGGAAAATTATTCATCGAAGGAAATGATTGCTGCAAGGAGGGGCCACATCAATGTCAATTGCTTCAAGAGGGTCTTCACAGTAGGAAGCATTGCCAGAACAATGCTTTTCAGAGGATCAGAAATATCGAGGTATTTGAGGATACCGTCCACAATGTCATCAAATGAGAACAACCCAGATGAAGAAGGGGCTTCTGTTCTTAAAAATGGAGCATCAGGGGTTTTGGATGTCCCGGGAGTGAAGGAAAATCCTGGGAATAGTCAGTTCTTCGGAAACCAGGAGGAGTTGAAACTTCCTTTTTTCCACCACTCCTTGATTTGTGCAAGCTGGCTTGAGGTTCCTGATCAGTGACTATCCGTGAACGGATGCGTCTTCGTTTCCGTGAAGAAACTTCCGGAAAACTGAAAGGAATTCCCTCCTCAGCCAAGTCAGAGTCAGACTCGTCATCTGACAAAAGAGCGAAGCGATTTGCGTCGTTGGTCGATGGCTTGGCTGTCTTAAGCATTTCTGCAAAAGACCGCCTGGAACGTTCCTTAAGAGAGCGTTCTAGTTTCTCCCCGCGTTGTTTGTACGCCGGGCACGATGAGAGACCATGAGGCGGAGATCCTTTGCAGTACACGCATTTTAGTACAGTAGCTGCACAGGCGCCATCCTCGTGCTTCTCCCCGCATTTGGAACAGCGTGCCTTTCTGCCACAGTGGGAGGCCGTATGTCCCAACCGCTTACAGTTTTGGCAGTTCATGACCCGGGGAACGAACAAACGCACAGGTAGTCGAAGTTTTCCCAACTCGATGTAGTGAGGAAGAGCTGAACCAGAAAAGGTTACACGAAACGAGTCTGTGGGGGTAAAACTCTTTTTACCCTCGCTGACAGATACTGAGCCCAGTTTTTGGACATCCAGTATCTTCACCGGGGGAAGCAAGGGATTCTTGAAACGGCCAACCGCCTGCTTCTCCAAAATCTTGGGGGTCAGACTCGGTTCGGTAACCACACCTTCAATCTCCACATCACGAGCTGGGATGTAAACTCTATACTCGAGGGTAAAGAGCTGGGAGACAGCAATCTCATTAGCTTGCTTAAGGTTAGAGACGGAAACACGAAGTTTATTGTGCCTAACCTTCGTGATTTCGGTCACGGCCGAGAATCGCTTCGTCAAATCATTTGAAATTTGTACCACATTCAAAGGTTTGTTTTTGGGCTGAAAGTAGACAACCCATGGACCAGTCGAGTTATTCGGATAGGCCCGTGATCGGAAGCTTTTCTCAGCCTGCCCATTAACAGACTGAGATGACGAACCAGGGATCACATCATCAGTTTGTTTAGATGATTGGTCATCCATGTCGTCTTCCGACAAAACTTCCATTTTGTCGTACTAGTGGGAGCGCAAAACGCTCTACCACTGAAACTCGCACAGACACAATACACAGAAAACACTACACACACAGAAACACAAAATGAAAATTTAACTAATGGGGGAGGAAAAGAAAAAACAAAAACTTATCTGATAATCCTATACTACTACCACCGAGCGTTGTATGTGTAGGCGTTTACACAGATGGCTGGGAAGCGACGCGCAGCGTGGATGACCTTCGCTGTGGTGCACTTGATCGAGGCGCGGCACTCAGCGCACACAGGCGCACGGTGATTGATGAACGATGTAGATGAAGAGACGGGTGCTCACACTCGATGATGATGATACGTGAGCAGGTATGCGTGACCACGCAACGATGATGCCCAAATTGGTTTGCAAATTACCAATCGCACGGATTAATCTTTCCGAAATCACAGTTTTTACTAAAAAAAAACTCACTTTTCGAACAATTTACCGGGAACTATGCCAGGAGTCACTTAGTGAGAAAAAACTGATAATTTATCTCCAGTGAATACCGAGAAAACTTCCAAAACAACGGAGCGTGAAACAAATCGACCGAACTTCTTGCTAGGACGCAGTGAGATGCCACAAGACCCTAGTAGGAGAATATTAATTAATGTAAATTAATTAAAATGTACAATGGTTGAAAGACCTGTGTATTGAATTGACTGGTATTTGAATGAAAAAGCACATTTCAGCGAAGTGTACGAATAAAAATAATTCAAAACGTAAAGTTTAAGAATTCATGTTTAAAAACTAAAAAAAAAAATCAGTGAAATCTACAGGCTGACAAAATTGGGGGTAAACAAAATCGGGGGTAGACAAAATCTGGGATAGACAAAATCAGGAGCTGACAAAACCGGGAAAGCACTGTATTACCAAACCGTCGGTAATCAAAAGAATTTATAAAAATATAAAGTTCACACTCGCATTTCTCAAGCTTCTTGTCATCAGTGAATCGTCATGATCTTCTTTTTTTTGAAGTTTACAAAGTTTACAGAAAACCAAGAAGCACCAAAATAGTTATTCCCTATACATTCAACCATTCGTTCCAGCAAAAAAGGTCGCTTTCCATCACATGATTCATCGGATGCAGACTCTTTCACAAAACGACACAGAAAAGTTTAAGTAATTGCAGTACCTCTTCGAAACAGCGAGACTCAACGGATGCAAGAAGACCACAATCCAGGCAATCATCGATGAAAAACGAAAGTTCTACAAAGGAAATTATTTACAAACCTCATCGCAGCATCTGAACCCTTGAAACGAGTGTCCGTTCCATTTGATCAAGATATTACTAGTAAGCTAAAAACCATAGTCAACAAAAAATTTGGATTGGATTGAGTTTTCACTAGTAGACATAAACAGTTAAAATTATTGTTAGGATCCAAGACCCCGTTAATATTTTAGATAAAGCAGGTGTATATAAAATAAGCTGTAATCAGTATATGTAGGACAAACTAAGAAGGCCTTAGTAACTAGATTGAAAGAACATATAGCGGAGGTTAATAAGGCCAAAAAGCAAGAGGAAAAGGCATAACATATGACTTCAAATCAAAGGTTGCATAACACATCTTTGTCTAGCATGACCGACTGAAGACGGAGAGCATCACGATTTTACGAACCGCATCTGCGCTATGGAAATTGGATGTTGCTGAGAACTCAACTTTACGCAACAGGGATCAACGAAACGCACCCATGGCTATTCAAGTGACTACCTAGGACACATAAACGAGTAAGCATGCTTCTACAGAAAATTAAATTTAGATAAGATTTTTTCGCAAATTTTCTCACGTCACGTCTCTTACCGATGATATGTGCTTACCTCTCAGTATCTTCTAATTTTCGTGTAAACAAATTAAATTTAAGTTCACCTTGCTTGTAATTAAAAATGTATCTAGTAGTACAAGACACAAGAAGAAGTCTGCACAGACAAGCGTATCTGTCAAGGATAAGCAAGAAAGGGAGTGGAATTAAATGGAAATTACTAATCCTTTTTTTATCCAGGTATTCTACTAAGACCCCCACATTCATCAGGATGCATAAAACATATATTTGAAAACTAATTTGAAAACTATTTTTCATCAACCCTCTTAAGGTGATAAAATGATGTGTCGTAAAAAACTGCTTTAATTTTTTTTCGAAAATGCATCAAAGTAAATTAAACCTAAAAGTTATTTAAATATGTTTCTTACTTTTGTAATGCCACTACACATCTTGTGATATGCAAAATCAGTCCTAATTGAATGTATAAAGTTATTGATAATGTGAAGTTGAGGGCACCGTCGAGCCAACCGTTTCTTTATGCAGTGGTTGACAGTTTCTTATTGGATTTTCGGTGGTTTGTCATAACGAAAGTTGGAAACACCTTTTTTAACAAATGCAAGTAATTAATTTTATATCACTGTGTTCAAATACCTCATCCCATACATTTACCCAGCTGAAAAGTTCAGGTTGTCTTAAAGAAGTAGAAAATATTTTTAAATACCACTCTGGTAATTTAAGTTGACGCTAAATTAAGAATCATTTTTACAGATAATATTAAAAGAACAAGGATGATTAGGGTGGATTAAAATTATAATTATTTAAAAAAAAATATCCACCACTCTAAAAAATACACTCTGGAACAAATCTTCTAACGTTTGTTCTTTTATTTCATTAAAGCCATTTCCTGAAAATGACAGCACTTTCAATTAGTATAAAACGTAATTTTCTTCATCTGCGTCATCTTTTCAAATGAAGACTAGTTCATGTTTTACTACTCCGCATGCCTCATCGAAAAACTCACGAAGGAAAGCAACAGACATTTGAAGGCTTCCGTTTTTGTTCTCGGCAGCTATTGTTGTCAATTGAATGAAACTCATCTAGAAGAGTTTTCGCGATCAACTACCACCGTAGGTACTTCCTCGGTTTTCATCGACTGCACCTGGCCCTGGAGGTGGCTTCGTCTGTTAACAATTTCCAAGAGTTTTTGTTCACCACTACTTCCACGGGACGATGAAGGTGCATGGTGGTGTGGCTTCCGGCAATTTTAGTTCAGCGTAAAGAACCTGTTTACACTGCTAATTGCTCTCCAGATCCTCTCCTTTTGATAAAAGACCGATGCTGCTGTTCCTTGCCTGATCCAATCAGATCAACTATACACAGTGCGCGGCAAAAAGGAGCATACCTGTTTTCTGTCGTGATTAACTTTCCGAGCGGGGGTGTTGCACTGATTTTGCCGGGGTTGATTTTACCGGAAAACTTTTCGATCAGAGTTTTTTTGTTATTTCTTCATCGCTGTTTATTTCTTCATAGCTTATCATGTTTAAGTTGCTTGCGGTTGATGCACCGTTCGTTGGCTGCAACCGATGTGGTATTTTATTTAATTTCCACCGCATCTAATTGCGAGTGAATACGTGTTTTCTGCTAGGTTCAGTTCATTCAACGGGAAAACTATTTGAGCAAGATGAGGTGGAAGTTTAGGGAGTTCCTGCTGCTGAATGCAGGCACAGACGCTAGCTCAATGAAAAGTATCCCATTTAATTTGAACTTTCTGTTGATTATTTTTTCTTGTATTCTATTCAATTCTTATATCAATGTAATAATGTAATGTCAGTGGTATGACGTCTTCTGAAAATTATTTTTTATATTAATGCACTTCGTTTGACGTATTCGTATTGATGATGAATCTCCATTTAAGTGAGAGGGAAAATAAGCTTTTCATGTTTTATTCAATATGTTTGTCCAGATATAGGTAGAAGAAAAAAATTATCCTGCTTAGCACTGATGTTTACAATAATGAAAAGGATAATCAATTCCTATTTGACTCCACATTTAGACAAAAATGACTAAAAAATATAATAAGATAATAAGGTTCTATGCCCAAATATTTTTGGTGCTCACCTGCCAAATGATAGCTCAGGATGTGTTCAAACCTGAGAAGTAAGAAAAATTCTCCTCTTTCCGATAGTGGTAATGGAGTAGCTAACTTTTTGTGTATGCCAGGCAGAGCCTTCTTAGTTCGCTGGCGCCGGCAACTGAGTTAAAAATAAATCGTGTGTTCCTAACACCTCACACTCTCTGCACTCTTGCTGCACTGACGTAAACAGCTACATATATTTGTAACAAAGTTTGTTATAATTCTCAAATATTGCCGTTTACATTGCAGTCGCTAATATGATTTTTTTTTTTTTTTTTTCTGATTATAAAGTAGCATAAGCATTAAACTTAGCTATATGAAAGTAATTAATTTAAGTATATGCAACAAAACAAAAATAAGATGAAAGCGATTCATTGATTGCATATGCACTATTTGAATTCTAATACAGTGTTAGTTGCACATTTTGTTTGGTTATGCATTGAGATGTGTCTCTCATACCATTGCAAATTAAAGATATATTCAAGGTTAGTTTTGATTGCTAATGTTCGACGGTTAGTGTTGCAATTTTCCATTTTATTCAAGGTTGCAAAGACTCATTTCAGCTAAAACAATGTTTTTCTAAATTATGAAATAATTAGATGCCATGATCAAATTTTGAATTGTTAGGATACAAGAAGAGGTTGCAAAGAATGTGTTTGACATATTAAACCTGTTTATTTCACTTCATGAGAGTCACAATCAGCGATTTTTCACAAACTCACTCACTCACTCACTCACTCACTCAGCGATCAGCAAATCGCTGATTGTGACTTATAGAAAGCAAAATTTACAGGTTTTATGTTTCCAACGCATACTTTGTAACCTCTTCTTGTAAGTTACAAGTAAAACATACCATCATACCATCTTTTGGTTTAATTATTCCGACAAACATTATTTTAGCTGAAATGAGTCTTTGCAACCTTGATTTTATTTAGGGTAAATGTCGGCTTCGGCACCCATTGACTGTTTTCGGCAACCAAAATTTAAACGTTAATTTCACTATGTTTTCCCATCAACACACTTCCCTGAATGCATCCAAACGATTCTTTAGTATTTCAGCTTCAATCTGATTGTATGTGTACGTCTGAGCAGTCCTGTTATGGCAGATTTTTATTCAAATGAAGCATACGTACTCTAAAATGGGGTTGATTTCAAGTTGCCGATAATAGAACAGCTGGTTAACACGCAGTTCTAATGGGAAGGTTGCCGAAGAAAACGAGGCTGCCGACAATAGTCACACTCACCTGAGAAGTTTGGAGCGTTGTAAAAACGCTTTCAAACAGTTTTGAAGAATTCTGTCGATTAAAATGGATAGAGAAGCAAGCAGCAGATGAATGTAAACCAACAGACACGTCATATATGTGCGTAACGCTGAGAAAATGCTAATAGAAGTGTGGACACTGCTTAGATTGACGAGAATACGTAAATTCCCCTATATATCATAAAAAATATTGTTTTTCACAAATTGCTAAATATTTATTTGAAAAGTCGCACGCCAAAATTCAATGAACGCATCTGAACTGATAATTTATGTTTTTGGATTCCGTTCATGAGCGAATATATCATTGGTTCACACTATTATTGCGCAATCGTTCTTAGATAGTTAAAATCTAGGTAAGCCTTTTGATCAGAAGCGTCTTGCAGTGACAATTTCAATTTTATAATGCTTGTTGTGTATTCTTAATCACCAACGTAGCATTTTCAGGTATTACGAAATCAATATATAGTAGCCTAGTCGCTTTGGGCTAGGTAGTTTGATTCGACTTGCGAAATGAGGCCTCTGGATTTTTATCGAGTTAGGGAGAATCAAGTTAAGGAGAGATCGAGTAAGAGAGAGTAGACTGTAATAATTTATTTAATTCTTAGCATCCCAATCAGAAGAGAATGCTGTAATAAAAATAGGAGAAAAACACTAACTTTGGCCTATATATCGTTCTTAAATTTTTCGTAGAACAATGCATCATCTGGCAAAATTCAAATGAATATGTTTGATTTTTAGTTTATCATTATAAAAAAAAATTCTTACCTTCGAAATTTATTTATGGGCCCAATATTAGGGACACCTAGCCTGACATTAGGGACATTAACCCTATTAGCCCAATTCAATTTTTTATCAAATACCATGATATTACCACAGAGCTCTTAAAACAAGATTATATCAACGGTTATTATGTATAACAGAAGTTGATATAATCATGATATAATTTTGTTATAACGTTCTGGTCGGGCATCTTCTTGTTCAATATTGACAGCACACTAAAAACCTATTTTATTTAAAGATATGAAGCTGCTCCAGAACCTGAAGCTCTTATAATTTTGTTATGTCCATCTGATCGGGTAGGGTGGTCCAAAATAAATATTTGTTCGGAAAAATTGAGGCTCACCCTCCACATGGCTTCAATAAGAGGTTCAGCTATAGTTTTCAAGACACATACGCTATTACATTATTTTACATTACATAGGGGAAATAAATGTAATGTCAGCCTAAATGTCCCTAATTTGGGCCCAAACAAATATTCAGCAATCGACTAAATTTTCAATAGCGACCAAAACTATCCATTAGTATCGTCCCATTGACGCATTCATCAAGATAAAATTGATAAACAGCAGATTTTTAGTGATGGGCCCAATCTTAGATCCATAGGCCAACATTAGAGTCGTTTCCCCCAAATTTAATCTGGAATACTGTAACGTAGTATGGAATCCGTACATTGCTATTCACGAGGAACGCATAGAATCTCTGCATAGAATCGAACCTAGTCACCTTCAACATGGTCATGATTTGTAGCTACGCCTTTACCGACTGAGCTAAAGGAGGTCCCTTAAGTTTATCCATACATTTATTTAGTTATTTTTCTGTATTGTCTTAAGCAGCCTGTAGTTATACTTTCCACAGAGCTTTGCAATGGTCACTTTTGTCAGTCTTCGCAACGCTGGAATATATATAAGTAGGTATGTCAACTAAATGGCTAAGGGATTACATAAAAGAAAAGGGACACAAAAACCGCGTAAAACTTTACTGCCCATATACGGTGCTCTGTGGTCTTGGTTTTAATATTGCTTTCTTTTACGATCTTCCCATAGTGTTTTCGTTCACCTAGCTGTGGTTTGGAGGGGGCAAAGTGAGTTGGCGTATTCGACGTTTAAAGCGTGGGTAATTTCAATAAAAACGCCAGCGTTTCAATTATTTTCATAAATTTAATTACCCCCCTGCTGGTGTCGACCGATTCCCCGCCATTTCAGTCTAACGAAGCACGTAATCTTAAGTGCCTTTTTAACGAGCCGTTTTGATACGGGAAGCGCGAATTATGTTCGCTCGATAAGTTTCTGACAAACTGAATAGCTAGTGTGTTTCCTTCAATTGATATTATCTCACACCCGTTGACGACAGATGACGGTCAACCCAATACCTTGGTGACTGTCAAGGTGTGAGGGATGCCACATCCCGGAAGGATCACTAATGACGAACCCGGGCTGCAATTACTTACCGGTTGATATGCTGTCTTCAGCATACAGCACAGTTGGCTGTCATTGCCATCCGGTAGTGGCGTCTACAGATGTACAGATTTTGCAGGATAGCGTTCTTTCACCTTTGCACCCCAATGTGGCACGGTGAGGTAACACGGAAAGTGTTCACGACTGGTGCCAATCATGTTAACACCATTTTGCGCTCATTTCGAGATGTGAATGTGCAATGCATGATGACACTGATGAAAATATAATTTGAAATTATTAAAATTAGTTTCTATTTGCTTGCTGAATACTACACCCTTAATAATTTTAAATTAATTATTCACTATGCTTTTAGCAGCAACCGAATACCGGCCGGTTCGTAAATCTGAAATGTTTTCGATTTAAATTAAATGCTACTTTTCAGCACAATAAATATGTGTGATCAATAAATATGTGTGATGTTTCTGAGTGATTCTAAGGCTGTGATCCATTTGGTGGAAATTTGACAGATGTTAAATTTTCAAATACCATTGCTATGCCACAAGACTTATTTGAGACCGACAAGAATTCAATTTTGACAAACACCTCCTCGGGATTTTCGAAAATTTTAATATTTTCAAAGTGTTAAATTTATGTGAAATTTCACCACATGGACAGACCATTATACAATTAACGTAGAGTTGATGTACCAGTCATGGCTATACCTTACCTTACAAATCAGGCTAAAGCCTTGTTGTCCTCTGCTGTCCGAAGAAGTCGTCTCCACTCTACTCGATCCATGGCCACACTTCGCCAGCCTCGTAGTCTGCGAAGGGTCCGCAGGTCGCCTTCTCATAGATTAACCTATCGCAGCCCGGGAAGTCGAGCGATTTGTAGTTCCTTGTTCCGAGTTTCCAATCGTAATCCTTATTTCGTCGCGTAGGTCTGTGCCGATTGTTTCGATCCGTATTTCTTTCTTCGGTATTTGCAACTTTATATTTTTTTCCAGGGCGGCTTGTTGGGCCTGCCCCAACCCCCTGTCTCGCCGGGGGACCATCGTGCACAGATTTGTTTAGAGTCCCACGCTGGCACTAGGACGGTGATCAGCCGCTCTTAACATGGAGAACAGACGCCGTTTTGAGCCGCACATCCATAGTGAACAGACGGTCGGGTTTGGTGAAGCATTTCCTCTATCACCATACTATGGTTACCACGCCAATCTTCGCATCGCACCTCTTCACTTTGCTATTGCCGAACTGGCAACATTGCTCAGACCACGCCACCCAGCTGGTACCCAGACCACGCTCCTATTATAAAGTATTTCAATTATGACATATGGGGATTACATATGCCATAATTGGAATACACCATAATATAAACGTATAGCCGTAACGGGATCTTCATTAACTACGTAGACAGTTTATTAGGATTCTTGCTGTGTTGTCTGCAATGGGGAGAGCCGGAATGTCGGAGGTTAACAAGTGGAAGAGGATGGGTCCAAGAATACGTCCTTGCGGAACGTCCGTGCTAATGATGATGGCTTCAGAAGTGTTGACATTGAGAGAGACTTTGAATGTCCTATCTGAGAGATACTTTTGGATGAGCGCCACAAGGAAGATTTTAAGACTGAATCGTTGTAATTTGTACACGAAGCCATCATGCCAGACATTATCAAACGCTTCTTCAACGTCTAACAATGCCATGGCAGATGTCTTAGATATAAACTTGTTCCATCTGAGAATATTGCTTACTCAAGTCAGTTGGTGAGTAGTCGGCCGATCTTGTCGAAAACCAAACTACTCCTTGAGTAAGATGTTATTTTCTTCAGCAATTGTTAGGAGACGCCAGAAAATTGTTTTTTCAAGGAGCTTTGATAACGCTAAGAGAATGCTGATAGGTCTGTAGCTGGAAGGAGAGGAAGGATCCTTCCCAGGTTTCCGGATGGGTATGACTTAACTTTCAGCACGAGGGGAAGTAACCAAGCCTTAGACACTGATTTAAAATCAGTGCAAGGTAATCATAGAATCTAGAACTCATGTGTTTGAGCTCTAGATTCAAGATGTAATCGAAATCTGGGACCTTCATGTTTTTGGAAGATTTGATATAGTTCAACAGTTTAGCAGCTGGAATCTATGAAACTTCGGGTAAGTTGTTGAGAATCAATTTGGCCAATCATAGCAGCCTTCTCAACAGGAAATATCAGATAAAGCACTGAGTCATTGGGACGATTCAGTAGAACCATTAAGGGACAATCTGGGAGAGAACGGATCTTATTGTCAAAATCGTTATTTCTGAGGTCCACTATCCTGGCCTGAATGATTTTTGATAATCGATTACAATTGGTCTTCAAGCTAGGCGTACTGGTCGCTGATACTGCCTACGAATGGTGTTATGGAGTCTAATGAGGTCATTAACAGGGCTGTCAAGGTTTAGAGTGTTACTCACCTGTCTGGATACCGGTACGTGTTGCTCCCTGGCCCAGGACATTGCCTCCTCTTTGGATTTCAGACACCGGTCAACGTCTTCGGATGTCTCCGGTTGGCCATCGTAGTCGATGGTTGTGTCGACGCAGTGTTGATATTGATTCCAGTTGACACGATGGTAGTTGCAACGGGATGCGTCGTATCGGTTCACCGAGGAACCAACTTCGGCCAACACCGGATAGTGGTTCGAGCTGAATTCTTGGTATACAAGCGGTTACGAAATGTGTACCAATTTGCTGATGTAGATGTCAATGGTGGTGTGAGTGCCGGAACGACTCAACCGGGTGGGCATATCCGGACTCAAGATGTTGTACTTCGAAATTTCCACCCCTACGACTTCGATGGTCTTCAGCTGCAAACTCGGCACCAGTCGACAGCAGATATTTCTCCTTAATGCAATAGCCGCTCCTCCTCCAGAGCTGGTTCAATCAAGCCTACCCAGCCGGAAATCAGGAAGGCAGACGTTAATTTCGGACTTCAGGTGGATTTCAGTTATGACGGCAATTTCGATAAGCGAACGAACTCGATGCTCTTGCTTTTGAACTCGATGTTATTGCTCTTGAACTAGATGTTCTTGCTCTTGAGAGAGTAGGCGTGGAACTAGATTCAACGTTTCAGATGACAGATTCAACATATTCGATGACGAAAAGGCCCGAGATTTGCAGCTGCGGAACTGAGTGGCATGTTGGGTGAATACGGGGACCAGTTGCTTCGCTGTGAACAGAGCATCTGTCTTCGGTGATGGAGGGAAAGTACTGTGGCAACGGTTGATTGTTTGTTGATTCGTGTTCGCCAGAGGGTTGGTCACTCCAGCAAATGACGAGACTGATGCAGCAGCAGCATATCATTTGTTGATTGAAAGCGGTGGAAGCACCGGAATTAGACGCCGTTGGTGGATGGCAGGAAAGTTCTGCCCATTGTTCTTCGGTTCTTTTTTGCAGCCTTCTGCGGTTGAGAAATCTCACAATTGACCTATGTTGGGTCGGCGTTCTCCATCATCGCATAGGCATTGAGCTCGTGCTGCTTGCCATAATCGTTGTAACGGTATAGCTTATACTGATCCCATTTCACCACAATGTGAAACATGGCTCGAATATTCTGCAGATCCTTGAAGCACGTTGAATTCTTCTCAAGGTGGACTAGTTACAGCTGTTCACGATACTTGCGAGTCTTGTCATGGAGATTCATCTTGAAAATATGGACTGGCTTGAGTCCGTTCACTTTCAATTCATCCGACAGTGTAGGACCACCTTTAACGGCTTGCTTGCCTCAATATCGTGGGAGAAGTACTCCACGTTTTCTTTCTTCAGCAGCGTGTCAACGGCCTTGTAGAGGTTCATCGCTAGAACCATCAGCATGAAACCTTCAGTACAAAGGCGGATGGTACATTTGAGATCTTTTCCACCAGCGGTTCACCGCCATCGCCAGTAGCTTCTTCGATGCCAACTGAGAGTCGGCGGTGTCTGGACGGGTTCGTATACCGGTCGGAATGGCAGCACCTGGGGATTTTCCCATGCTTGGGTCGAATGTTGCTTTACTAAACACCACGAAAGAAAAAGCGCGAACACTAGAGCAACGAACTATGCGAATAACTCGAGAGAACGAGCAAAAGCCAAACTGAACTGCTTGACGGTCAATCAGAGAATAATAAGTGATGAGCAGAGGCGCGATAGCAGTGCCCTTTTATAACATTACAGGTTCAAGCAGAACGATACGCAACAAAGTGGTACTCGATTATGATGACTGGGGTTAGGGAAAAGGTTTATTTCATGAAAACAGTGATAATGGTAAAGGTACTTATTTCATCATATTCGTAGATTTATTGCACATCGATTGGCTTATTTGGATTAAAATTCAATCTATAAGTTATAAGTTATGAGCGTTCCGTACCTAACACCTTTTCGAGACGGTCGCAATTTTATATTTTAGATCTACCCCCTGTTCCTTCCCATAAGGCGTAGTCTACATACTTAGAAATTATTAACAATTTCGGTAATTTTTTACCGAACTTTCAACAACTGAACGTTCGGTAAAACTTTGACCCTCATTTCAAAAGCTGTTTCACGAAATATCAATTTCAAAACACTGTCAGCCATGTTTAAGCAGTCGAGTCTTGCCATTGTGATGATGTTTTCTTAGTTTTGAAGCCTGAAGACTGATGAATTTAAATGCTTGATATTTACCGAACAGTTCAAATGTTAAAAATTCGTTAAAAATTACAGAAGTCGGTAAAAATGTTGATGTGTGTATGTCACAAAATAAATCAACGTTAAACAGAATTGAATATAATGTTCGTTTTAAATCATATACCGTTTATAAACGGATAACTAATTTTATCAGCTGCTTGAGAACCCAGTAAAGCATTACTGACTTCAATTAAATTATCTTAGTGTTTTGTAATTCCATATTTCCATGTTTGTTTATCTAAATATTTGGTCTGACCACTGCAGATTAAAAAAAAACCCTACCAATTTTCTACCGTGTCATTAGAATTTCTTACACCCACGCCACCGGAGCAGCAGTCAGATGCTTGCTGTGATGAGATAAATGCTCTTGAGCGGATTTCATCTCGAGCATCAACAGCCCCAGTAGCAACAGAAGTGGTTAATGAACGACAAGGCTCACTCTCTCTTCCTGCCACTGCTGCTAATGATACTTGAAATCACTTGATTAGGTTGGCTGGTTTGGTGCCTTCATCAGTTGATATATATGATTCACTGCGGGACGACCGTCCGAGTAATGTGCAGATTCGACGACGATGAAGACGATGACGACGGTAGGTGTTGTCGGTGAAGGTAACTATTTGACACACAGCATGATCGTGGTTTGTAATGATACGAACAAGTTTTTATTTTGTGGTGCTGGTCACGATTAACATATTTCCCGTTATTTGTTGGAGAGGGCATTTATTATTAAAATGTAATGTGCTTATTAGTCATCCTGTTTTTTTTTTTAATTTTTGTTCCAAAAATTTAAAATGTACATGAAGGTGTGCTTCTAGTATACCCGTATCTTCTTGAAATGTAAAATGTGCATTTTAATTCAAAATTAATCATTTGCATCCAAGCAGTAAAAATTAACATTTCGCAACAAAAATTTAAATCACTTCTCTAGGCAAAGTTGTAGGTTTCTACGCCGATTTCATCTCCTCCACTTATTCATTTAAAGTTTCCATCTCGTCAAGATTTAAAACGGAAAACTTTCCACTGCTTATCCTTATTTGTTTCCTGATTTTTCTTGCCCTGCTCTTTTCCTTTTTTTCGCTTGCTTTTCTAACCGTAGCAAATAAAACTTCGCCAGCATCCAAGAGAGCTCTAGAGAACTGCATGAGGGAGTTTCAAACCACCATAAAATTAAACAAAACAAAAAAAAAACCTTAAAGCGAAGAAAAGTTTAGTTTTTTAATTAAAATTTATCTGATTAATTTATAAGCAAATTTATAAACATGAGGACGGAAACGGGTTTGTCTCTTGCTTTCAAGGCAGAACATTTTAGCTCTGGCACTATTTTAAAAGCGTTTATTTTGTTTGTATTGTGTTTACATTGCAAAGTGAAAACGGAATCTTTTTGATCATTGCACACACAATTGTAAAATCGTAAAATGACCCAAATGTTCTGTATTCCCTAGAATAACTTTCATAATAACAGCGTTCCTTTTCTTTTTACGGGTAGAGCAAAGATAATTGACCGTAAGAGCATGCTGGTCAGTAGCTACACCTCAAAAACTATTCGTTGAGTGTATTGTTTGCATGACCTCACTATTTGCCACACCATGCCTTACCGCTCACAGCTTTCTATCGATGAATTCACCACAATGAAACTGGAGTCGCTATATTCATAGTCTGGTGGAGACAATAAAGGGGGCCAATTTGGCCTGTCATTAGCGGGATCAATGTGGTGCAAGTATTGTAATCGAAACATTTTTTTTACGGAGCGGGGAAATCTTTGCTGGAGTAGAGCATTCCAATGTAGCCTATCCTTCACCTGGTACAAAAGGATGCCAAGCTAGGATGATAGGACATATTGTGATATGGTATGGATGATATTGTGAAGCAGGTATTGTGGATCTGGAACCATTTGTTGAACAAACAAACGTTAGGGTATTACTGGAGGCTTTAGCCAGACAAATACCAGCCTAAGCTACCTGACAGATGCTGGTATTCAACCAGACCAAAGGATGAGGGCCACTGAGGGCGTCGAATCAGTTTACCGTGATCTGGCTTGCTACCTGACATAACCTGAACTGCATTGGTGTCAACATAACTAGCGCAAGATGTTATTATCGATCAATCATGGACTAATTTTTGGTGGTAATTTATGAATTCGGTCCACATTTTTTTTGTTCGCAGTATGGAAAGTTGTGCTGACGTGACGTCGTCATTCGCTTGTTCAGCAATGTTTACAATATTTTCTCTTCTAAAGATTGTACTCGAAAAAATGCAATACTTTCTTTTGTGTATAACTGATCACGCACGAATAGGACCCAATTTGTACGTTGTGTGATAATTAATTAAAGCGAGAACTATTTTTTGACCGTCCTGCCATGGCGGAGGTATGAGAACTATAAACGGTTATTTATTGTAATATAACAAGGAAACTACAAAACAAGCAATGAAAATGATACGGGGACAAGTGGTGACATCTATGGGTAGGTACAGCAGCTACTTTATGTTAAGAGTAGAGGCAGTAGTAGTCGCCTGCACGAACAATAACTTTTTATTAGGTGGGTAAAAATTAATGAAATTTTGAGTAAAACTAGGAAAGAGTGTAATGTGCAACTAATGTGTAAAATCTCGTCACAATCTGTCAAGTGGTTATCGAGATGGCTTCCAAGCAAATAGCGTTCTTCAGGTAGATCGCGAAACAGTTTGGAACCGACAATTCGACCGTGTCCCATGTGGTATAATCGTTCAAGGGGATCCAGACGACCCCGTGAACGCAAGGAAGGTGAGCGGGCCGGACGTCATGTCTTCAAGGTAAGGAAGGCACCTAACCGAACCAATAAACAAAATACGGTGGCCAGTTCAAGCGCCAGGAAGCTGTACCGCGAGTGGTTGGTGCAGCCGAAATGCATCGTAATGGACGACGAGACGTACATTAAAGCGGACGCCAAATAGATCCCCGGCCTAGAGTTTTTCGTCGGCAAGTCCTGCCTGGATGTTTCGGAGAAGCTTCGGAAGAAGAAGGTCGACAAATTTGCCAAGAAGTATTTAGTGTGGCAGGCGATCTGTGGGTGCGGCAAGTCGTACATAACGACCGGCACCATTAACGACGAAATATATAAAGAAGAATGCCTCCAAAAGCGACTGCTGTGCTTCCTCCGGTCCCAAGAAGGTGACACTTTGTTTTGGTCGGATCTGACATCGTGCCATAACGTGGAACCGGTGATAGAGTGGTACGAAGCCAACGATGTTGTTTTTGTGTTGAAGGAGGCAAATGCGCCAAACTCGTCAGAACTTCGCCCAATAGAAAAAAAAATCTGGGTGATTATGAAGGACAAGCTCCAGGAAATAGGGAAGGTCTTCAAAAACGACAAGGATTTGAGGAAAGAGTGAATTAAAGTGTGTACGAAAGATTTAATGTGTAGCGTTAAGTCCAAGGTGCGGACATTTTGCCTAGGAGGTTGAATAAACCAACTTTGCAAAAACATACCTAATTTGTGTTTATTTATTCCCTGAGTGTTTGAAAAATATTCAACTGAGGGGTGGACCGTTTAAAATCCGTTCACTCAAAATTCATTCTGAAAATTCGAGTTTTTATCCGATTCAGGGAGTAAAAAGCAACAATTAAAGTAAGTTTTGGCATCATTCATTTAATTTATTTCGCCTTTATATCCGAATGCGCGAACCTTGCCCTTAAGCTCAGCCATAAGGTTTTGCACGACCTCAGAATCGACAGTGTTTTGCATATTAACTCATGCTTTCTTCATTTCTTCTACATTCTTCACCACTTTAGGTCATTTTAGCAAGTGCTCCTTCATAATGGCCCAGTATTTTTCTATTGGGCGCAGCTCCGGAGTGTTTGATATCATTTGCCTTCTGTTTTTCGTCACGGTCTGGGACTTCTGAACCTTAAACGTACGTAGTTCAGCTCAAATTTTGGTATTCTGCCCGAAAGTCTTGCTTACATGCAACTTTTTAGCCACATCTCGAACTGAGACATTTTGTTTCCGTTTAAAGGCCCCAACCCGTTTTTGATAATTCTCGTTGACCTGACGGCTTCGCTTTCGATCAGCAGTCAGACGTTCTTCGAACCATTTTATGATACCAGAAACCGTGGAATTCGCGATTCCCAACTTTTTTCCGATGGCACGATGCGACAGATCCTTATTCTCAAAGTACTCATACAAAAAAATTTCACACACGCACTGTTCTTTCGACGCCATTTTGAAAACTTTTGCGCACCTGATGAAATCAACTACTGCACGTGACTCCACTCAACAGCTAGATCAAATTCCGTCATCATTCTGAATTCAACATACTGCTGTATGAAGGGCCAAAAAGGGTTGGACAGGCCCATAAGCATACACCCAACCGGTGGATGTAAGATTCGCTTACAATTATGTGGGATTCATCATCAGAGGATGTAAGTGGAGACCGCATGAACCGAGGATGCCATATACCTAGCTGCGGTCCGATATAAGAAAATTGGAGACCGAAAAATGTGGAGTTGTATTAGTGAGAGAAATTAATTATGTCGAAAAAAAATAGAAAAAAGGTTGGCGACTGGACTCGAAGCACGGACGTTGCGACTATCAGACCTGTGCTTTCTCCACTGCTCTCTCCATGCTTCTGAATATGGTTAGCCTAAAAGCAAACATGAAGCGCTAATTTTCTCGCATGCTCGACTTCGTATGCTTTTTCTGCTGGAGAGATTCGAGACAAGTGTGTGCGTCGTTCTACAATGTTCTACAATGTACGTCGTTTTACAAGCTTACTGGTATAGTCGAAAGCGTAGATGGAACACGAAATAAAAAAAGACAAAAAACCATTACATCGCCTGCATGGTCAATTTCTAACATTCGTTGCGATGTTCATGAACAGAGGATGATAGGAAACGGAACTAACATTCATTGTAATAGATTTTTGGTTTGCGTGTAGGCACGTACACGAAACCCGCGGGAATAAGAGAAACTCCTTCCAACAATAAGATCCAACAAAACAAAAATAACGAAATTCGCAATACATGTTAAGCTTTCCACGGGATGGTTTGTTTAAGAAGAGCGCGTCAAATTCATTGCAACTGTTGGAGTGAAATGTAACTATCTAAAATGACAGTACACATTCCCTCCTAGACTCCGGTTGGCACTCCACTCCATTGTCCAGTGACAACTTCAATGATGTCCTGATGCTCCCTCCCGTCCCAGTATTTATAATTTATATATAATCATGTAATATATAATGTATATAAACTATGTAGTAAAATTAAAAATATAATAAAAATTAAAGATGTTTTACAAAATACAAATAACCTAGGTTATTGGGTCCTATACACACACTTTTTGTTTTATGTGCCATGAAATGACATAATGCATCATTGTATGTTTTGAAAATATAATACTAAAGTATTGAATCAATAGACCGAAAATCGAGGTTATTTGGACATGAGACATTATATTTAAAAGGATACTACCAAACCGACCATCACACGCACTGCCCACAAAAGCAGACACGTCCCCTCGAAAATGTAATCGAGAAATATACAAGAACATTCCTCAACTGGAACGTACTCACCAAATCAATATATCCTGGAGTGCATTCCCAATGTCGTCGAACGACAAAAAAAAGGGAACTCAGTGAGCAAATTTGTGATACGGAATTTTCACTGAAAACAACCGCGAAATACGTTCAGAAGCACTTTTGGTACACTTTCGATTTCAATTTCTTCCGAAAACCCTTATTTTTTTTTTTGCAAAAATAGTTGCTAGTGAACCAATATCAACACCGATCGTGCCAAGCTCTTTCACGCACCTTGCAGCGCGTAAATAAACTGAAATTAAACATTATCACTCGCGATGCCACAAATATCTGGTCCAGGAGAAAAAAAAATCAAACAACTCAGAAAGCGCCAAATCTTCTGATGCTTGCAAACATGATGAGTCAAGTTTTCTTTCTCGATTCAAAATCTTCCCAGAAAGCGAAAAAACCACCAATCACACACGTATAACCGTCCGGGAGGCAGAGTGCCAGCGCTAATCCGGCAAATGCATCCAAAAACTATGAAAGCGAACGCACGCACAAAACAGAGAACAAACTTAAAACACAACTGTGTCCAAAGGTGTTCCGTGCGCGACTGAAATCAACTCACAGAGTGTAATACGCAAAATTTCAAATAATTTTACCCAAAAATTTAAAATTAAAGCAATTTTAGTGTGTGCGAATTTTAAACCGTACACCCTTTAAATGATTTTTTGGTGATCTTTTTTGTCATGTTGTCACCAAACTGACTGTTGTTCCAGACCTTGTATGATGGAAATGAACACTTACTCACCATCGATTCCTTTCTGCTCGTTTCTTCTCTGAAATTTGGAATCAAGTAAGGTCGCTTGCGCTTCGCAGGTTGCGCACATCGTAAGGTGTGTCTATAGTGCTCGGTTGTGTGCACATATCAAGCTTAACAATGCATTAGGTCTTACGTATCATTGACAGATTATCTTCGTCGACTTTCTCTTCGCATCCTCACGGTCATGTAGAGATATTTCCGCTAAACCATGAGCATGATTGACCGCCCGAGGATCCAACTCCGTTATTGCAAGATCAGCTGTAATAACACAGAGAACCAATAGACGCTGCTTGGGACCAGCACTGGCCACGTCCAAATGCTGGTCAAGAAAGGAATGGATAGGAATTTGTTGACGTAATACTCGCTTGAATGAAAGGCGACAACACCTTTTGCACTAGCATGTTGGATAAAAGGGTAGGGATTGCAGCAGCTTTGAACCCACGGTCTTCTACTCAGTAGCAAAATCGGTCGCCACTAGGACATCGAGCTCTTTCTATCACAAAGCAATTACGATCAAGTTACCGTTCAAATTGATGTTACTAGGTTTTGATCCCGGAATCGACCTCAACGATGACGACAGCAACTGCTCTTGAGAAAGATTTGTTATAAATTTACGGTCAACGCGTCTTTCCTAAAACTTGAATGTTATTTATTTTAAGTACTCCTTCCTCTAACCGAATCTCACTTTATCTTATAATAAAAAACAGCTCCGGTTTAGCGTTAGGGTAAGCATCAGTGTTGTTACCGTATGTTTCATAGAATTTAATTTCAACCTCATTCATGTTTCACTCATTAATTTTTCACATCTCACATTTCATGATGGAAAGTGTAACTGACTGGCCTACGTTTAATCAATAAATTACAATTACAATTACAATCCTCATCTATTTATTATTTCCACGGTTTGTTCTTCACACCTCACTCACTAATTTCTTACTTCCCGCAAACGTGGATTATTTCGTACGGTTTGTAATTCTGCTCATTCAATGATTCGATGAATTCATGCAAATTAAAAAGAAACGGCATATATCCGAGTGTAGCACTATGTTATTGTATACAAGATACATATTGTTTTTTAATGTGCATGACTTCATCGAGTTTTTGCCGAATGAGTCGAATTACAAACCATGTGAAATAACCCACGTATCCAGTTTTTTTTTTAATCTAATTCGTTTATTTGGAAGGCTCAATCGTGTTAGCTTTACGGAGCCGATAGTTCATTGTTCTTTGTTTGTAACAAAATTCTCTTAATTCTATGTCTAGCAGGAGTTGGGCCGAATACTCGCGGCTTACTCGAGGTTAGAGAGGTACATTGTTGAAGGATAGGATCAGGGGAGGAGCTTGGGGATAAGGTTTCGTTGTCTCATCAGAGCGTCACGTCTTCAGTTTTTGACCATTGAATGTCCAAATTTAGTCAACAATATTCAACTCAAACTCCAAATCAGCGTTTTTAGTTCGGCTGTTAGTGATATCATAATTCATTTCACACTTCCCACTGCACTTTCAACCAACTGTAATGGGAGGAGCAAAACAAATTCTAACAAATGATTTTTAACTAAACCGTTTAGAAGGATTATAATGTAACAAGCGTGGAAGCTCAACAAAAACGAACCTTGCTTCCGAGCCAGACAGCAAAGCTGTCGTAAAGCCGCGATGTGACGAATGCCCGATGAGACTGCTGATAGGATCACTTCCGAACACCTAGAACACGTGCAACCAAATATCCAACAAACTAGTCCAGATCATTCTAGAGATCATTAAATACGAGTAATACGACAGCCCCATAAAGTTTAAAATTTTATTGCATATATTCTCGATCAGTCTAGTCAAGACGCATAATACGTTCGCCTGCGTTTATACTTCTCAGCCTAACACGTCTAGTCCAATTGGATTAATTTCCTCTTCGTTTATTGTCTTATAATCTAGTACATCACCTGAATGAACGGGTTTTTCCGGCGGCTGATGAACCGTAGGTGGCTGACTCCGGAGGTGTAGCGTTGCGTACCGGTACGATGCGACGAGACGATGAGCACTATGTTGAGAAGTATCGATGCGATAGGTGCGATGAACTCACCTCCCCGTGTGCTTTATGCTGGCAGCGGGCGGTGCTTGACGGTCGAAGTACAGCAGGTGACCGTTTTCTCGACCGCTAATATTCTCGGCGGTGTATAAGGACGTTTACTAAGTCCTCGTATGCCGTTTTCGAGAAGGGAAGCACGGATTGAAAGCGTGACGTCACTGGATACCTTCAGTATCGTACGGTAGTATGACGGATCGAATGGTGGAGTACAGGGGAACCGCAATTTTCCGTACCGATGGCGTGCTTCCGGGGATGTAAGGATCTTCTCTCACGGCGGTCGTATGGAAATGACGGGTATACGACGTGACCGTTCCCTGACGGTACTCTCCGGCTTTCTAGGGTGGGATCTCGCACGTGGTGACTTCCGGCGGCAAACCAGGTTATGCCCTAACCGGCGACCTTCGTTTGAAGGAAATCTTCAAACGACGAATGTACTTTAAAATCTAACACTTGGTGGAAATTGTATCAAAAGAATTACCTGATAAACGTTTTGCACTACTCGCAGAGGTCTCTTTGGCATTTAATTGTTCACAATAATTTCTTGCCTTTAATTTCTGACTAGAAAAATTATTACAATTTTTAGGTTTTGTAAAATTGATATCAGGTTATTTAAACTCACTTAATCGTTTAAATTTTGTTCACACAATTAGTTACTGTTTAATATACAATTGATTGTTCTTTTCTCACCACGTATTTTTTTTTTCTGTATCCACTTACACCCTTTCTATCGAAATGATCAAACCGGACTGAGAACGATGCTACGAACTTTTTTCCCAAACCCCTTTTGGGTTCTATTGTACATTCTACCGCGAGGACGTGTTCGTTTTTTATTGGTTGAATGAATGACATATGAACGTCATGAATTTTTTTTAGCTTGTCGCTACTCGCTACCAACGTGCTCGAGGGGACTTGTCACATTGTAATTCTGTACATTTAAATTTAAATTTAAATTATATTTATATCATTGTAAATACACTTTTGTAACCCCGTTACAACAGTTATTTTGCAAGATTATGCTTGCACCAAAACTTTTTGAACACGAACGATTAACGGTTCTTATTTCCTGAAAAGATGCAATATGCATCTAAAAGTTGGATGACGGGCAAAATCTAATCGTTTGAATAATCGTTTGGCTTGGTGACTGTGCGCTGCAATCAAAAACCCACGTTTATAAAATATAGGAGATCACGTGAATATAGAATCACACTGCCGTTCATACTGGCGACATCGCTCTGATGAGACAACGAAACCCTACCCCAAGCTCCTTCCCTTTTCCTATCCTTCGACAATGTACCTCTCTAACCTCGAGTAAGCCGCGAGTATTCGGCCCAACTCCTACTAGACATAGAATTAAGTGAATTTTGTTACAAACAAAGAACAATGAATTATCGGCTCCGTAAAGCTAACGCGATTGAACCTTAAAAATCAACGAACTTGATAAAAAAAATATAGAATCCATCACTCTATCATTGAATCACATGTTCTAGATTCTTTACAGAACGCATTTGGTGGCATTGTGGTTCGCTTCTCTTGTCAACGTAACGGTCCAATGGCTATTGATTTCTATTGTTACGTTTTTATTCAATTTCTATGTTTTATTGTTCCGAATTTCACCAAGTCATTCCATTATCTTAGTACATAGCGACCTCAGTAAAAGCACTTCGAATTCGTCTTATCAACTTCCTTTTCCTGGACACCGTTTTGGCGGTGGGTTAGCCGAAAAGTGAATGCGTATGTGTCATAAAAATTTACAACTCACACGAAGACACCATAACATCATTTAGCCAACGACGTAACGAAGCACTTTTATCCACACTTCCTTAGCCTCATTTTCCCCGGAAAAGGCCTTCCAGCTTCTGTGAAGAGTATACTTTCGTTTCATGCTTTTCGTTTGTTGTTTTTTAATACTATTCGGAGACCAATTTCGGTTTACGAGCCCTTGTCTATCACGTGTCTTTCACTCAAGATCGGAGCACAGCGCACTCTCGAGGGAGCCCACTCCTTCGGCACCCGGAAAAGAAAGAAAAGCAACATTATGATCTTTCATAAGTCACTTTAATATGTTTGAACGACACGCGACGACGTACGCATGGCAATATCCGAGCCACCACATGACGGAACCATGGAGACCAACGAGCGGGACGAATGAACAACACTGCTTAACTTTGGTGTGTGATAGCTTCTGATGGAATTATGCTAGGTAAGGTAGAACAGGGGACAAATGCTTTTCATAGCGAATCCACTATTAATTCTGAGATTTTTTGTGTCGACATGATAGTTTAAGTACTAAACTAGCACTGTGGCCTGTGAATTTTCTGAATTAATAACGGGAATGCTATTAAAAATCACATTGAATGTCTTTCCCCGGGGTGCGTTTTGGGCTGTTTTCCCCTATTTGCTTCTGCAGGAGCCAATAAACTTAGAGCGCTAGAGAGGATTCTCTTGACAAAGAAGCTTTTCAGCGTGCTAGGTTGAATTTATGTGATGTCAGCCACCTGAGAAAATTTGAGATAGTAGGGTTGATCATTACTTTGTCGTGATAGCCTATTTCCGTTCTATCGAGTAGAAAAATCTATAATATAAATGATTTTAACGTGCACAAATCTCATTCATTTATTTCGGTCCTAAATATTGAACTGTAGCTACAATACAAAGCCTTTACGAGGGGAAAGTATGACTATTTATACGCATTATTCACAAAAATAAAAGAAGCACTCCTAGCTAATCACTATTTCCTGCCTTCCTCCGTACGACGAAGAAAATCCAATGAAGTTCAAATGCGTTTGGACGGAAATAAAAATCTTAGGAATTTGGAATTAAGAGACAGTGTTAGATTTTTTCAAATTTCGGACGATTCAAATTTCGGACACTTTCATTTTTAATTAAATATTACATCCAGTTAGAAACAAAGTAATAATGTTAGATGATCGTGGAGGGCACTAGTCAAAAAAAAAATTAAAATTTACAAGACATGTGGATCATATTCGACCGAGATAATCAACTTTTAAAAGTGTCCGAAATTCGAGTTTAAGTGTCCGAAATTTGAATCGGCACGGTATCTCAAAAATTTGTGACTCTGGTCTGGTATGAAAAATCAATTTAGAAGTAATCTTTCTTTAGTAGAAACATTCAATTTCTTTTCAAAATCCATTCGCTATTTTGTAGACACACATTTCAAATGATTCTGAAGACCTCCATTTAATGTTGGTTTCCTCTGGAGATAACAGTAGATTATAATTTAAAAACTTTTAAGAGGGCTATCTAAACATTATGATAGGTGCATTAAAAATGGCGTGAGTGTGCCCCAGAACAAAATCTCGTTTGAATATAAAAGAACAAATTGTTACCCAACCGATGTAAAAACCCAAATTTATTAACATTTCATTTCTGGTTCTATCTTACCTGGCATGAAGCAAAAGCTATTTCACATAAAATTCTCAACATGCTAACCTGAACAAATAACAGGTATCTCTACAACGTTGCAAATTGAAAATCAACCAATGAAATGTGAAGCAAAAAAAAAACTGCATCTATTATTCTCCTATCTCATTTTCCCAGAATTGAAGGATCAAACCGAAAGCAATGTTGACATTTCGGATAAGAAACGGCTTCATTTGGATGAAAAAAAAAAAACCGAGCGCCAGAGAAGCAAATCGAGCAACAACAAATGCCTACTGAAATGCTAATACCTTGGAGCAGGGAAAGAAGCTTTCCAATCGAAATTTAATTCACGAAGTATAAACACATCCTTCCAGCTAGTTTCTTTTCTTCCGCTTTGATTGCAAACCGGGCTGCTGTTGCTGGTTGCTGCTACTCATCAGACTATCGGAGAGCTTCATCCGGAAGGAGCATGTTTCCGATTGCCTATTTCGGGAACAAGAGTAAGAGAGAGAAAGGTAGCCAGAGCTTTAGCTTCTTTCAATTTTCTACCTTACCCTGGAGGGCTAATAAATTCGGTTGCTTTTCCTTTTCGAAACTACTTTTTGCGAGAAGAAAATCCTTTCGTTTTCTTTGCCCATTGGCAAGCGATTGTTTTTTTTTTTTGAATACGCTATCGATGCACAACAGACGAAACCTTGCGGTTTCCGTGTGAAATTGTTAGATTGATTTCAGTTTCAAAGGATCTTAAGGATCACTCATCTTAACACACCATCAATATGCGGGATGAATTATTTATGTTGAGTGAAGAGGACCTTAAGCGTTTTGAGAGCATGGTGAAAAAAATCATCTTTTGGTTTACGCATGTTTGTCGATATCGGGTTTGAATGATTTTGGAGAATAATATAATTAATTTGAGTCATATTGATTGATATTTGGGTTAAAGACCCCAGTTTAACAGATCTATACTGCTCAAGACAAAAAATGAAAGCCCATAATTGGTAGATGTACCATAAGCCATGACTTTAAGGAACGGCATACGGGAATTCAGGTATACCTACCTACCCAAAACAAAAGCGCGTCGAATTGTTGAGCAAAATTAATGGAACGCATTTCATTCAAATCAAGCTTCACCACACTGAACGACGACGACAAATCGTCGAAATGTAACCATTGCCACAAATTCAACAGCTATGCAACCACAGTTCTGACGAACGTCCGATTTTGGAATCCCTTGACCGCAAGTTCATCGACCGTAATTGAAGAGCTGTTTTGCTTGGTAGCCCCTTTCAGCACGAAAACCTTTGCGCACGTGCTATCTTTTTTTTTCCACTGTCACTGTCACCGACTATCATTCCAACGTTGTTGCGTCGGTTGGTCATTTGGGATCTATGCAGCACAATTCCATTCGAAAACCCAAAACCGCGAATAAAATGTACGCTGTATCATGATGCCATCACCACCGGGATGACTGACTGTGGCAAGCGTCGATGGCTGGGCTGGCTGGTGAAATGGAGAAGGCTGAATTCCTGCGAGAAAGCTTACGAGTGCATGCATGTGGTAATAAAATGTATCATTTGTTGGAGTCAAATTCACGGCTGGTAATTCACTTATTCCTATTTATGACCGCCTTGATTCACGCATGACCACAAATGCAGTGGAAAATATGATATGTAGGAGAACAAGAAAGTTAACCTTGCTTTTCCGTCATCAATGTGACGACAAAGTGACAAATACGCCAATGTTGTCTTAAAGGACGATGCGTCAATTATGATATTCACATATTGCGGGTTGCTTTAGATTTCAGGCTCACGTAAAAATATTCAATGGTGGAAAACATGTGCTCACACGTCAAAGTACAAAGGGAATAGCATTTAAGGTGATACGGCACGTCATGCGACAATGGCTGTCCTTACAATCATTAAATAAACGTGTTTTGGTATGCGTACGAAAGACATCTTCCTACAAAACAGTAAATTACTAATTACATACCTTAAAAAATGGGCCTGAATTGTATGAATAAGATCTGGATACATATTTTAATACTTTTCCACCAAAATATTGCAAATTCATTCACGCATTGGTAATATTTGCATTATAAAGTACGATCAGCCGATTTTGTTCTGCTCAGGGCATGAAATTTCAATAACTGTTTTCACTAGCTTTCACTTCTCAGAACCACACTAAAAACTATTACGGCACGTGCTTCTACACGCACTTTCAAGTTAATTCACTTTTAAAGACGATATTTACTTAAATAATATCATTTGCAACGTTAAAAACGCGAGCCGCCAATAATTTTGCAAGCTGAAACTGTTTTGTTTACCTTTTTTCTACACACCGCATTACGAAGGTGTGTGTACGAATCATCTATCATCGTATCCAGTATTGTCGATTTAATTGAAATAAAGTGTGTAAAAACAATACTTTTATTGCTTTCCAAGGTGCTTAAACTGTGTTCAATGAAGAAACCATCACTAATAAATGTTTAAAACAATATCTTATTTTGTTTCTCAAGACAAAAAATGAAAGTTAATGATCCTAAAGATCTTCTATAAAAAACATATGTATCGTTCTGGTTGCACTGCTCGAAGGCATCAGCTGATATGCAGAAGGCAGCAGAAGGACGATTCAAAAACAAAAACATACACGATAAGAAAAAATATCCAGCGGCCAGTTCATTTTTGCCTACTTTTGACTTTGAGTATAAATCACGTTGAGTATAATCATATTAACTTACTTTTGGATACAACTAACTATTTTCACCTTAAGGTGATACGATACGTCACGCTTTTTTTGCTTTTTTTCTCTCCGTTCTATGTATCAGTGAATTGATTATCATTGATGTTGTAGCGGTGTGAGTGTACATCATGCACTACCGCCACTACCGTAAACATAGCTGCTAGAGTTTGTTATTATTAGGACGAATGTGTAACAGAGACTATCACTACATTTCTATTCAGCTTGCCAATATTATCGACCTTCCACCTCCCAGGACACCCATTCCTTTACAGAAAATAATTATGCGCCTAGCCACCAAGACCAACATGTCAAGTTATCACAGTAGTTAATAGATTCAACATCACAGTTTGTACACTTTGGTTACATACGACCTGTCCAAAAGAGATTCCAGAGCTTAAACTTTCAGGTTCACGGTAAGAAAAAAGATCCCAAAGTGACTCAATTTCACAAATCTCGGCACTGTATTGCAGGAAGCCAAAAGTAGGTAATGTGGGTCGAAGAGTTTTCATTTGATTGTGTTCAATTATTATGGAATTGACAATAGCTTCTACCCAAAAATAGTTAGTTGTATCCAAAAGTAGGTTAATATGATTATACTCAACGTGATTTATACTCAAAGTCAAAAGTAGGCAAAAATGAACTGGCCGCTGGATATTTTTTCTTATCGTGTATGTTTTTGTTTTTGAATCATCCTTCTGCTGCCTTCTGCATATCAGCTGATGCCTTCGAGCAGTGCAACCAGAACGATACATATGTTTTTTATAGAAGATCTTTAGGATCATTAACTTTCATTTTTTGTCTTGAGAAACAAAATAAGATATTGTTTTAAACATTTATTAGTGATGGTTTCTTCATTGAACACAGTTTAAGCACCTTGGAAAGCAATAAAAGTATTGTTTTTACACACTTTATTTCAATTAAATCGACAATACTGGATACGATGATAGATGATTCGTACACACACCTTCGTAATGCGGTGTGTAGAAAAAAGGTAAACAAAACAGTTTCAGCTTGCAAAATTATTCGCGGCTCGCGTTTTTAACGTTGCAAATGATATTATTTAAGTAAATATCGTCTTTAAAAGTGAATTAACTTGAAAGTGCGTGTAGAAGCACGTGCCATAATAGTTTTTAGTGTGGTTCTGAGAAGTGAAAGCTAGTGAAAACAGTTATTGAAATTTCATGCCCTGAGCAGAACAAAATCGGCAGATCGTACTTTATAATGCAAATATTACCAATGCGTGAATGAATTTGCAATATTTTGGTGGAAAAGTATTAAAATATGTATCCAGATCTTATTCATACAATTCAGGCCCATTTTTTAAGGTATGAAATTAGTAATTTACTGTTTTGTAGGAAGATGTCTTTCGTACGCATACCAAAACACGTTTATTTAATGATTGTAAGGACAGCCATTGTCGCATGACGTGCCGTATCACCTTAAACAAACCGATTATTCGATAATTCAGCCTAGAATGCACCCTCGCTACTGGAAACTGTAGCAACGAAACGAAATGAACGATGCTGATGCCGATTTTTGAGATCATCACCAATGATTATCCTCATTCAGTTTACTTCTTTCTGCTTGCGCTCGTTGGACCTAAAATCTGTCTTTGATTGTGTGGATCAAGAGATCTTGCTATGGTCCTCTGTTGTTTAATATACTGCCGTTATACGCATAACTGACCCATGATCGATGCAATCATTGTACCGTGGGACTCTTATGCGTATAACGGCAGTATATTCATCAATGAACTATTTAAGACACTGCCCACTGTTTGCCGATTGTTCTATGCTGATGATGACAAAATGTACATGGTGGTGAATAGTCTTCAGGACTAGCCGGCGCCGGTGGTGTAGTGGTAAGCGTGACTGCTTACCCGGTTCATGAGTTGATGGGTCGATAGGTAGGATCCAGGTCAGGATGGGAAATGACAGGTGGGCAGGAACTCACGGTCTCCCAGTGTTGGTGAGTTCTTTGCCGTTAATGTTCATGAAAAGTTCACTATTTTGCCATACAGAAATTAAAAACATAAATTTTTATCTGCGGATTTGGACAGTTTTTGACCTGTTTCATACGACCTGAAGGTGCATGATGGTCACAAATTACCAATCTTTGAAGTGAATTTCGCTAATAAACACGAGGAGCATTTCTTATAGCAAAACTTGCCATAACAAAATGGGCGGTTCATTTTAGTAAACAAACTAACACTTCTTCCGACTGTGTCACCTCTCTTACTCGCCTAGGATCCAGGTGTTTGAGTTGCATACCTGGCGCCAGTAGTGTTGGTGCTCAGTACGGAAAACAAGATCGACGGAAAACAAATCAAGGAGAAAAAAAGCAGTATACACAACAAAAGTACACAATAAAACAACGAATAGGTGATTTTTGGTCAAAAATTAGCCATTGACATTTTTATACAAAAAAAAAAAATGCTTATTATCTCGTAAGCTGTAGACAAGTATCTTCAGAAGTGTTCCTCAAAATGGTAATCTTTAAAGACATGCCAAAGACACCATTCTTCTATAGTGCTTTATTAAAAAGTGATTAGCAGCGTCGCCCTAGCGGCAGAATGCCATACTAATTTTATTTTACGTCTCCTACACCGAAACAAGTTTTTCATGTAGCTTCCATTGGAAACGCACATGATTTCCATCCATAATCAAAATTAATGGAATTCATCTGAACTACACATAACATTTATGCAATCACATTAATTTTATGTGATTTTTCATATGAATTTCATCGACCTTATAATATTCATGTGATTTTGTGGTGGGATTTGCTGCTATGTGATCACAGAAAAGCTATATGAAATTCACATGGATTTCATCCATTAGATATGTGATAAATTTTTTGAGTGTAGGCTCATCGCAAAAAACGAAGAGGAGTACTCATCTTGTGAAGAACGAGGAAGTGCCGAAAAGCAAGAAGCACGTGGTGTATCGACACTCATATTCCTGTCAGCAGATCACTCACCATAATTTGCTTTAACGCTGGTATTCTCTTTATTCGAGAGTGTTTGTGGGATACCGATGCTTCGAAGACCTTAGCACGTGATGAGCGAATGCAGGAAAAATGATGCGAATATCACTAACCGTGCATGTCAGTTCTTGAAATTGACTGCAGTGTACAACCATGTTTAACAGAATGCATATTTTCGTATAAAACCTTCACATAATCCGATCATGCGGTAAAAAATTGCATACTTTTCATACAAATCTGTATTAAAATCTTTAATTTCTACGGTTGTGTGTGATTTTTGGTGATTTTTCGTACAACATTCTATAATATAACTTCCAAGCCTTCTGTTTGGCGGACACTACCTGTTTTTGACTCCGTGAAGGTTTCTTCTGCTTTTATAACGTCCATAGACCGTTTCTTGCTTTAGCACGTGGGACGTTACTCTTAGATGTCTCCAGTTATTATCGAATTGTCGAACAGTGACAGTCTTCTATTAGTAAAAGTCAATTCCTGAATGACAGGTTAGGAAAAAGCACAATTTGTACAAGCTTTGTTTGCGGGAAAATGTTCTGCATTTTGAAGTTTTCGCAAAAACTTTCACTGTTGGCACACATACTTGTTGTATACAACAACACAAATCGATGAACAGCTGCTCAACGTCATTGGGACAAAAATGGTGGCGTGTTGAAAGGGTGCCCATAGTTTCTGAAACGGTCTATACGATGGTTAAAATCGCTCACCGTCTACGTACTTCATGTATTATATTTTAGCAATTTTAAGGATCAACCTCTATCAAAACTAAGACCCAATTGTAAACAACAAAAACTTCATTGAAAGTTCATAGTTCTTGTTCAACATTTGTTTTCCTTCAAATTTACCTCTGTGTCAAATGGAAGCGATTGCCGTAGATTTATCTTTTCCATACTGTCTGTAGTCTATCAAGTATCATGTACATATTTTAATGTTATCGTCACTGACATGCAACATTCAAATGCCACCCACCCTAGCATACATTTATATATAAAGCTAAAGCAATGGAAACAATAACATGCACCCACAATCAATCACCCGTTATCAAAAGGGTTCTCGAATGGTTGACGACCCTGTGGTAATCAATCGACCTCTGACACGCTCACTCGTCGTTTTTTGCTGACACATCCCAAAGGCACCACCTGTCGCGAGCAACAAGGCCCACGTAGAGGATTCACATTTTGTCTCACCGTAATTAGGGGTTTATATCTTGATGAAGGGTTGCTGTCCTCTGTATGAGCGTAAAATTGTTGCGAAAAAGAGAAGTAGAAGTCTTTGCGCTTGTTACAAGAGTCGCGCCCTTTCAAGCGGGGGTCGAGTATTAATTACCAAACCCGGAGTGAAACGTGACAAAGTGCTGACTCGTGGTTAAGTGAGAGAATTTCCCCGACAGTTCCGTGACACGACGGCAAATGGTTACATCGGAATACCCCGTAAGTTGTACAACCCGATTCTGATGGGGGGGTTAATTGCTGACAATGTTGAAGCTGTCAATACTTTGCCGTTTACTGAATCCTGAAGAGGGTCGTATGACATTCATGAAATTCGTTTGTTTTGGCAAAGCGTAAAGGTGATTCTAAATTATGAAAATTGAATAATAGTTACATAATTTCCTCACCTCGAAGCCTTAACCTTTTTCCATCATTTTGCAATAATTGATACCTGTCACGGTCATTGCAGGCCACACGATGCCGCTGATGACACTGGATTTATAAAATGTAAATGTACAGGGCTATACAAACGAACAATTGTTATCAATTGTACTCATTACTGCGTGCTCAACATCTCATCGAAATTCATTATACAGTTTCAATTAAAACGGTGCCCTCTCGGTTGGCAGTTCAGTGATGTTGTCCAATTAAACACAACACCTATTTACGTCCAATGGAGTGCTATCTAGCATACATTAATTATGATACTTGTTTGATTGTTGGAGTGCGGTTGGTGGCATTTGATTGAGAGTTCATTTTTTAAGAAGTGGATTGCGCAACCACAACACAAATTTATCACTGCTACAATGTAAGTGTGAAAAATCGTTAAGGCCTCATGCTTACTCCATATTTTTTCATATGATCGAATGCTCGTAAATGGAGATCTAACAGTCCAACTCCTTCAATGGTTTAATTTAAATAAAGCAATCCCACGTATGAAATAAGCAGATAAACATATTTAATTCATTGTTCATTATACAAAGCGTCTAATTATAACATACTAAATTCCATTCAAGTTTCCCCGAACAATCTCCTTGTGCGCTGAAAAATATGGTATATGTTTGTGTGCTTCCATGAACCCATGAAACTGACATGAATTACTCCTTCTAATGATATTTTTTTCTCCAATTATTTACGTCATCAATATCATGTTTATTCATTGAGGTAGAAAGCTTACATGGGAAGCATTTAATTTAACAAATACTTATAGCATCGTCAAAAAACATTCATCACGTAATACCGTGTGCATCGTTGTTGAGCACTCAGCTTGCAATAGCATATGGCACTTTTGACGTGTTGTGTATTCCTGCACCAATAAATGACTATTTGGACAACTGGACTGTCCAATTATCACCTCAAACCTCCTCGCACCAAATCAAAACAGTGTTATCGGACTCGGAGGGTGTTCTGTACGACGTTGATTAGAATTTCTGTCATATGGTCATTGTACGTCATTTGCTGTGGTTGACCGAAAATGAATCGATCCGTTGTTCGCAGTATCAAATTCACAAAATGGAAATTTTCATGCTATTGGACATCGAACCGACCGTGATGGGGTGATTGAAGCTTGAGTGAAAAATGATTATTGCCGATGACGGCCAGTTGCTTTTATTGTTTGTACCTATGTGCATGGAAGGGGATAACTATTTGAAACGCTAATTGAACAGTTGACAGCGATAATCATTAAGTGGCTCAATGCACAACAATTCCATTCGACGACAAGATGATTTCGGATTCATTTTGGATTAAGTGGTGGAAACGTTGTATAATTATTTAACAGATTTTTACATGCTATTTTTCTCCATGACAAGACCGGAAAGGAGATTTTCAGTTTCTCGTTTTTGATGCATGAAATAGTAAAGTAAATGATTGAGTGGAATGAAAAGGTTATCGTGTAAGCTTTCTATATGAAATCCTTTTTTTAATTGGATGCGTCTTTTAACTTATTTAATATGTGAAAAATCCCACTGTTGTTGATCGATTGACTGTCGACTAGATGTTCGTTGAACACAGCTGAGCGAATAATCTCACGCGCGAGTTTTCAATTAAATCTCATGCATGAAATTCTCATGCATTTTCACGCACTCACACTCACAACGGCAAAAAACACATTCCAGCTTAAGGGGATAAGGCACGTCATGCAACAATGGCTGTCCCAACAATCATTAAATGAGCTTATTTTGTTATGCGTTCGAAAGACATCTTCCTTCAAAATAGTAAATTACTTACTACATACCTACTTTAAAAAAAAAAACGCCGGAATTGTATGAAGAATATTTGCATACATAATTTAACACTTGTTACGTTTTGTTTTTGTTCAGATTAAAACATGCATATAGTTAAGAAATACTAGTAATAAGCGAAAAAGTTTCCGTGTCAACGGCGAAACCATGCAAATGCCACATGGGTGCACTGCTTGAAGGCGAACATCACAGAAAGAAATATCTTGCACCCGTGAAAGCGCTGAATACACCCACACGGTAATCGCAAAATACCCAATAATGACTACAAAGTAAGCATTTTCGAGGGAGACTGGGACTACCCGTTAAATGAGTAAAAAATATGACCCAGAAACTATATTTTGTACAGAATATGCCAAAAAGAAGGGTCTTCGGATGTTAATCTAAATGCATATATAGAGGTACCAGACATGTTTTACAGAGTCAAGTACTCCATTTTGTGCCATAGTCTGGCATTAGTCTAGGAGAGGGAAATCACAAATAGAGTGCCGTCAAAATACATGGCATGTTGAGAGATTGAACTCGTGAGAGCGACTTTTCTCTCTCAAGTTTGAATTTTTTGGGTGGGGACTGGTAGTAAAGCGATTAAAACTGTTTGGGAAAAAAGCTTCTTTAACAATAATTTCAGGGAATTTAGTGAACGAAAAAGTCCATTAATACTTTATTTATGCTTTCGTTCACTTTTTTGACCTGAATATGCATCGAAAGCGATTTTTTCCCACTTCTCTCAATTTATATATGGATATTTTTTTTATTTCCTACTAGCACAGCAGTGCCATCTCTGTGGAAAAAGGAATGGAAAATATGATTCATTAAATCGACAACAATGGATACGATGATAAATGATTCGTACACACACCTTCGCAATTATTGTCTTTAAACTGTAAAGCAATTTCAAGCTTGTAGTAGCACTCGTCGTAATAGTTTTAATATGGTTCCGAGAAGTGAAAGCTAGTGAAAACAGATATTGAATGTTCATGCCCTGAGCAGAACAAAATCGACTTATCAATCTTTTTAATGCGTATATTCGGAATGCGTCAATGAATTGGCAATATTTTGGAGGAAAAGTGTGTAATGATTTGAACTTTCGGGGAGAAAGTTAAAACCCTCAGTTCGGACGACTAGCCAACTTCAATGAAAAGTTACCCAAAACATAATTATTCATGTTTAAACATTTATTCTATCGCACACCTCAATGCTCATCATACCTCCTACTCCTCATCTAAAGACTAGGCCTACGCCTTCCTACGTTCTTTGCTCTTCTACTAGCATTTCATAAATCTTTTTTTCCGGGTTCTCACGATAGGTCTATCACGCTTTCCGCTGCCACTGGATGCACCTGCTTTACCTTCTGCTTCGGCTGCCTGCACTCCGTTGATGCCGTTAGGATACACCATGGATCATAGATTCGTGCCACTCACGTTCCTCTCGATATTCGGTGTACTCGACCGTTTACACGAGCCATTCATAAAAAAAAATACGGAAAATCCTGTCAGGGGCTAGGCTTTGAAAGTATTTTTTGTGCAGATATGTAAACAAGGAGGAACTTCTGATGTTAATCTATCTGCATATTTAGAGGTACCATACATGTTTTGACCACACTGCCCTCTTTTAACAATGAACGGAACTAACTGTATGTGTAATTTCTGATTGATGTCACCATTGAGAACAGCAGGGACATCTGATGGAAAATTAACGCAGAGGCATGGTAACATGATTAATTGAAACAAATTGTGTTGAAACAATGCTTTTATTGCTTTCGAAGGTGCTTACACTGTGTTTAATTTAGAAACCATCACTCATATACCCGGAGTGATTTGAGATTTGAGCATAATTGCATTTGTAAACAAACACGTCAATCGTCGATTTATCGCGGATGAAAGCTCAATTTCGAAAACTAATAACATTACGATGTGAAGGAATTAATCCTTTTTCATTTGGCATAGCTTATTTATGAGATTGAAGTTTTATTCACGAGAAGCCGGCGATTGTCGTGTTTGTTTACAAAAGCAATTACGCCCAAATCTCAAATCACTCCGGATATGTTAACGAAGAATCATATTTTTTTCTCATGAAAATAATGGAAGTAAATGACCCTATCTTTTGAAGAAAAAAAAGTAGAAGGGTCTGTGCCTAGGGGCACGAACGGAAGCTTGTCGTAGGACCGCTAGTGGACGGAACAAATGTGAACATTTAGTTCTTTTAATTGATCAATCATCAATTATCTTAACTCTTTCCGTTTTTTATTTGTAAGCGTATCAAATTTGTAGTATTTATTTCAAAGAGAAAGTTGATGAAGAGAATCCAAAGGACTGTCCACTTGAGTATTTTTGATTCATCTACCCGACTTTAAAAGGTGTATTTTGAATTTTTTGTTATTTATGAATTTTTAAGTTTTGTGCATTTTGGTATTAAAGTGCATTCAATTCAGGATTTCCTTCCGAATTATATGAATGGGGCGGGGCGGAAAATATCGTTTGTGCAGAATATGTAAAAAAGGAGGGACTTCGAGAGATTGAACTCGTGAGAGCTAATTTTCTCACAAATTTGATTTTATTGGCTTTCTGGGGACTGAATATACACCCAAAGCGAAATATTCCCACTTCTCTCAAATTCTATATGGATTTTTAACACTTCCTACCAGCGTATTCTGGAAAATGGTCGGACAATGATTAATCTCACCAATACATTCGGGCCTACAATTCCACACCTTCTATAGAGACCAAATTGAGCCTTGATAGCTAGCTGCTTGCGGGAACTGATGACCTTGACAAATGTCCAAATGATACTCTTAACAAGAATGGTGGTCCTGAAAAGGACCGTTTTGTAGTGATGGTTGAGTAATGCTTAGCTGAGCACGACGAGCTAATGTTTCCGATCCTAGCCTAGCGGTGGGACTTCTTCCTCCTTCTCTATGGTTGCTCATATGAGCTCTGCTGCTGCTGCTGCTGCTGCTGCTGCACCACCACTTACGGTGATTGAATGAGCATCGTTCAGTGGGACCACATCGAATTCGAAGTCTGTGTTAGGGAATGCGCTGTTTCAGACATGCGGTGATAATTTTGATCACCATTGCACCAGTTGGACATTTGGTATTTTGCAATAGTGACCTATTGAAAATTAACTTAGTGTTCATTTAAGCAGAATGGTAGATAAATTTCCAATCGTTTGGCTTTTTTAGAATTGAAATCTATCTGCTATTGGTCGAAACCTGACCTCTTGTCGTAATGCTGTGCATTTTGTTTTTTTGAATTTGCGTGGATTCTATAGATCCTGTGGAGATCTATCTAGCCCTGATGTAGGGGAAATGTATGTAATGTCGGCCTAAGTGTCCCTAATTTGGGCCCATACATAAATTCAGCAATCGACTAAATTTTCAATAGCAACCAAAAATATCCATTAGTACCGTCCCAATGACGCGTTCATCTAGATACAATTGATAAATAGCAGATTTTTAGCGATGGGCCCAATCTTAGATCCATAGGCCAACATTAGAGCTATTTGCCCTATGTGTTGGTAGAGGGAAAATGTAAACTTTGCGGGAGACAATGTCTCGAAAGCAATTTTGTGAAATATGAAGTAAAACAAATCCTAGCTAGTTCTGCATGATGATTTTGTTTGATTTTATTTAAATACCAGCTGGCGATTTGTTTTTTTATGATAACTCCTTACTTGAAAACAGGCAAAAACTCACAAACAGGCTGCTTTTTCATGGTATACAGTATGATAATTCAATAATCAATAAATTATCTCAACATTTATTGGCAAACCATTCATTAATTTTGGTAACATACAAAAAATTCTATAATCCACAATAAATTTAATATGTAAGCGCCGATTGAAACAATCTTTTCGACGTCACTACAAGGGTGATTGATTAAACGAAAGAACCGAATCGTGCGGAATAAAAGCCGAGGAAAAACTAATTGCACCAATATATTCTGGCCTACAATTCCACACCTTCTATAGACAGGTTGAGCCTTGACAGCTAGCTGCTTGCGGGAACTGATGACCTTGACCAATGTCCAAATAATACTCTTTAACAAGAGTGGTGGCCCTGAAAAAGACCGTTTTGTAGTGATGGTTGAGTAATTCTGAGCTGGGTGTTCAACACGGATGAGGCTGTCGAGCTGTATGTCGTTTGGAGCGAGGGTGACACGCTTGGCATAGATGACCGACCCGCAGCGACGCACAATGAGCTACTGATTCCGATCCATAGCATAGCGGTGAAGCTTCTTCCTCCTTTGATGGTTGCTTATGTGGGCTCTGCAGCTCGCTGCTTGCAGGCAGCCTTTCGTTGTAACTGGAGAACAATTTTCAACGCCACACGCCGAAAGCACTGCTACTGCTGCTTCTAATTTCGACGTCCGAACCCTACCACACAGTGGTGTGGTCGTTGGGAGCGTGTGGTTCTGAGTATGGCAATAAGTGTGCATAATATTACGCAATTCCATCCTCCTTATTCGAAAGCGCCCGAGGATCGGAGGCGAATGCCACTTCGACTTGTTTCGTCTACTTACTACTCTCTGACGACTGTGCTAGGGAAGCAGCATATGCATGTAGGTAATTGGTGGATTTACTAGTTAATTCGACGCTTTTGGACAATGCTGGACATTTACCAGTTTTTCAATAGTTTCTTGTTAAAAATCAACATTCGGAAGCATTGTTATCGATGCATAGCCATATTTCTGATCGATTGGTGATAAAATTATTGCAATTGGACCAGGGGCAGCTGAGTTATTAACGTCCAAAATCTTTCTTAATTTGTTACATGTTCCATTTTCGGTTTTCACAAAGTGTACCCCCATATAGAAATCAAAGACGTAGTCCTACGTCAAAATTTGTCGTTCTGGTTGCACTGGTCTATACGAAGGTTGAAGTGATAATTCTTAACTTTCTAATTTGATTATGAACTCGACAGTGAGCATGCATAAGGGCCTATACGCGATGATCGATTCTCTTATTCGATTTTCTCTTTTGTTAATAACTCGCTAGATTTAACGTTTCTCGGTGCGTTTGCTGTTGCTTTTGATAGCCAATACAACCTGCCACTACTCTGCATTGAACAAATTCTAGAAAATTGTTTCGCTTAGCTGTAGCAATGCAAAGAGAAAGTCTATGAAGAGAATCGATCATCGCGTATTCGCCCTTATGCATGCTTACTGTCGAACTGTTCACATTCAACCTAATAATAATAATGAACTCTTGCAGCTTTTTTCACAGAAGTTGCGGAGAGATGAACTAGCCTTCGGCTAAAAAACTCTTAAATGAAAAATAAAAAAAAACTCATGATGTACACTCACACCACAGACAAACAGACATAACACATTACATATTTCTAACTGTAAAACATCGTCGCTCAAACATTACCACCATCTGTTGAGTACACTGTAGTGGGCACAATATTGAACAGATGGCGGTAGTGTAGTACTAGAATTTAGACTAGAATGGGGTACGTTAATCGTTTGCTTGGGACCAATAGGCTAGTCAAGTAGTTAGCCAATTTAAAATCGTAAGTTTCGTGTTGATTGTTGTTTATACTCTCATGCGCTACCGTCGTCTCTCTTACACAACACAAACGGTAGAACAACATTCGAGCAAAAAGAAAATCTTCAAATAACTATCATATGACATGTTTGATTTCGTTCTAATTCCTCAATTTGGTGTAAATTAAACTATTTCTGATCAGAAATGTTAATACAAGGACATCGTTGCCTACTATTTTCAGAATTCACACAAGCACAACATCAGTAGCTCTTATTATGAGAAAAACTAAAATACATACATTCGTAACGGTATTTGGTGACAGCGTCATATGACAGAGCCTTTCATATGACATTTTAGTTTGGTACTGTAAATTGATAGCTTGTATTGCAAGTGTCGGAAGCAAAGGCAATCGATTATCACAAAAAATGTGTCGACTACAGTGACCGCTTACAAGACTGATCATATGACCTTAAAACTCATAAAAACTGCCCAAACGACAATAGGTTCATGCATGTTATGTCAGTTTTCCATCGAATTATACAAAAATAAGGCAATAACATGAATACCTCCAAAGTATAAAGGAATTATGTTTTCGACCACAAATATCATCGATGATTATTAAGCAGTTATATTTCGATAGGTAAAACTCATAGGCGAATAATCTCAAGAGTGAGTTTTGAGTTTGTGAGATTTTTCGAACACTGAGCAGGGTTTTTTGAAGATTTTCTATCGGTCAAATTTGAGTGAGAATTCATAACCTAAATATATATATATAAATTGGTGTCAGTGCCTAGTGACCCCAAGTACGATATTACGCTATATTTAAAGGTAACAATTATGAAAAGTCAATGTACTTAAAATTTATTCAGTATGATCATAGTTTAGGATCTGTAGTTTAATAATTTGAGTGATTTAAAATATTTCAGCTTTGAAAATTAGATTTGTGTATTATTTTGGTTTTTGCTGAGGACACACCTGTTAATTGGTTTCAAAAAATTCGAATATTTTGTTTGCCTATTCGGCATCCTTATACCTTCTAAAATGTTTTGTGAATGGTTTCGGAAGAGCAGAATGCATGTAAGTTGCTTTTAATCTTGTGTTAAACGCACTTAAACATAACTCACGTTTTTGCACTTTGTTTTATCTTGTGAGACATGGATCTCAGCGACTATTCGATATATTTTGCTGATTCTTCTGTCCGCAATGTAAAAATGAATCATCTAAAATCCACGATCCACGCGATCGTCTGTTTTCTCGGCAGCAACCATTGTGTGGTCCTCCTCATTGTTCTTCATCCGCAGTTTTTTCGGTCGATGCGTCGTCGACTTTGGAAAGCAACCGTTTCATGAAGAGTGTGTGAGTGTTGACCACGTTTTGTGTCCATTGCTGCAATGGAAGCGCTTTGCCTCACGATGGCGTAACTGCCATACAATGAAACTCTCCCGCTCTGGTGGAGGAGGCTTTTTGGATAGCGGAAGATAAAGTGTTTATTGTGTTGTATCTTTTGACAATAGTTTTAAGATGTATTGTATAGTGACCAAGAATCCTCGGCTCTGTTAAGTTAATTCTGTTGAGCCTTATCAAATAAATTAATGATCAAAAGAAAGTGTAGCATTTTTTTCAACGAAAAATCGAACTTTTTTTCGAACGCTGCCATTTTGATACTGTTGTGAATTTCAAAAAAAAAAAACCCCAAAATTTAGATTTAAATTATTTACATGAAGAACTCAAAACACTAATTATTAATTTTTTCTGATGTTTCACAAAAACATCGCCTGCATTTTTCTGGCTACAGGGCTGCCAACATTGCAAACATTCATATTTTTAGCTGATTTTTCTTTGGAAAATAAAGCTGAAATGTTATTTAATAACTTACTGAAAACCCGAAGAGCATTTATTCTCATGTTCTAAATAAATTAACAAAAAATACTTCTTTTTTAGAGATCTCAAACAGAGGAGATACTCTTAAACGAATGCTCAGTTAGAAGGTCCAAAATAATACGTTGCCATGGAACCTGGAAGCCAAAGGCAGTGTTCAGAAATCATTGTCAAACTTCATTCATTGAACTCTCGTGAGCGGATAAACTCATGCGCTAATTTGCAAACAAATATCGAAATATGATTTCGAAATTTATGTAAATATGTAGCATCCCTACTTATGCTGACAAACCTATCTATGAATACATTTCTAGCGATTTCAGCACCACTTAAATAGAGCCATCTGTTGCAATATCACACTTTGGATCATGTCCTATTGCTACTGTCCACTAGTTTATTGCTCATTGTCATTAGTTTATTGCTTCTGACTAAGCAGCTTTATTCGTAATTTCGCATTAAACTACGGGAGTTTGCCTTTCGTTTAGATAGCGATTATTAGGCTGCCTCTTAAAAATAGAGCTTAACTTCACTCTTGGATTTAAAAAAGATGATACAAAACCATTTCGGATTCATCATGGTCCTGTAGGAATGCTTAATTCTTCGATAAAACTTTCAACGTAAATTGGGATTCTGTTACACGCACACGTCTAGCTTCCGTTATACAGGTTATATAATTGCCGTCTGTAAAGTATCCAACGTGAAGCTACTCACCTGTAACGAGGTGCTAAGGATTATTTCCAGAATCGTGCGTGATTTCCTGCAAATTACAGCTTCCTCCCTCGCGCATTGCTTGATAGCACGATAGTGTCATGTCATCGTTTTTCAATTTTTGCCTCGTTGAGCTTTTCCAACTTTTCCACCACCCTTCCTGGTAGGAATACAGACGAACACAGGCACGTCAGGCTGGCAGGCGGTGTTCATTACGCGACAGAGCTCTGACTCCTGGCGACGCCGTGCCGGTAGAGCAAGGATCATGCAGGCACAGCAGTTTCTCGATTTCGTCTCATCTTGCACTACTTTGCGATGGAACGTGAGCTCTTTCGAAGTCAGCTTAAGATGTCTCGTTTAAATGCATTATCATAGCTTTCCCGGTTGTAATTATTAATTTACTCAGGCACGCTCCATGGTATTTCCGCCTCCACCAACTCACACCTAATGTGAAAAGATGGGAAATTTGTCTCAGGCTAGATGGAGGCTCTGTTCCTTCTACTGTTGACTGGTTGTATGTAGCACTGCTTTCTATTTCAACCAATTCAAACCTGTGACTACTTCTCTCGGCAATAACGAAGAAATAAACTTTATCCCTATGTGCTATCATTATCATTATTACTATTTTTACTACTTTCTTGAAGTCGTTTTTCTTTTCATCTTGCGTGCACATCGGTAGCGAAAGGCAGTACGTAGATACCGACTTTTCTCTGTATGCCCTGGAAGATGCTTCTGGCGGCTTAGTTAGTGCACTACTGGTGAACAAAACTCAAACCACTCTTTACGGTACCTACACGGAGAGAACAAAGGAAGACAATGAATCGAAACTCTTTCTTTTTTTGGTCGGGTGCTTTCCCATAAGGACATGTGTCGTAGGTCTCTGCTATTCAGGCTACTAATAATGTCGTCGTTTTCCGAAAAGTTTTACTACCTCTCCCGGAGGATGTGCTGTATTGCGAAACCAGTTCAGTTTCCTATTGTTTGATCATAAACTGGTATTTTAGAATAATTGAGCCCAACCAAACGGTAATTATCATAATAAGGCAGGAACTTTTCGATCGAGGAGGAGTTCGGAATGATGCGTTGTTTAGTATATATAAAAAAGGGATTAAAGTTTGGAAAATAACAGCAACGCTATTCAAGAAGAATCGAACATTACGATAGCGGAAGGTTATGATTATATCGAATGAAAATGCAGTAACAATTCGATTCTGGGAACCCCTTTTTTGAAAATCTTTTCTCATGTTCTACGAGACTTATGCGCTTTTTTCAGTGACTTTGTTGCACCAAAGTCTACCTCAAACATCCATCTTGAAAGTTAATCAGAAAGATTTGGACTTAAGGTTATGCGAAATTATTGAAAGATAAAATTCTTATGCGTGAAGTGGCTGACAGAATCGGGTCATTACTCTAGTATCAAATTGGGATAAGTTTTTGTTCTTAAAGCATGTGATACGACCTGGAAGCCCATACTCTGATGGCACTTCGCATTTTTCGGAGTATAATTATCAGTTATCGCAAAACATACAGTGATTGGTGGACGCGAGATCGTATCACCTTTACACGTTTTACCCCAAGTAGTAAACTCGACTCTATGACCCTCCCCTTGGCTAGTTTTTGCACCTTGCTGCTGTTGGGCGGGCTTAATTTCATGTTTTATAGTGGAGTGTTGGAGATGGTACGTTTATGGCCGCCGTTGCTGGTTCCTGCCGCGAGGGGATTACTAAGCTTCCCCTTTCTGATGAACCCCTGCATGAGAAAACCAATGATCTAGTCTGGCAGTGATAGTATCACACTTGTTACTCCTTTGTAAGATAGCCGCGTTGTAGTACGCTTACGTATAGGAATTGACGTTGAGTGTGATGATGTTGGGTTTGGAAGGGAATTATATTGTTGAAATATATCATAAGGTGCTCAACGGTGATCCTTCTATTTGTGTGACTATCTTTAATTGTTCTTATCATTGAAGTACTGCTTAGGGACCAATGTTAAACACCATTTTTGTACATGGTATTGTAACTAATCTTATATATGCTTCACTTTGATTGGCGATATATGTTTGAACTATGTATTTTTGTGGCGCGACATAGTGGAAGCCTGTGAGCATAATTGGAGCATTAACACTTAATCTTTTTCACCGAGATTCCAACAGCCGAGTGATTCTGCAATATTTTTTGCTGAGATTCAGTAAAACAATTGCCGAGACTTAGCTAACAAATAACATTTTGCTGAGATATCAGCTTACAGATATTTTGTAGAGATATCAGGAAAAGTAAATGCTGAGGTAATCGGCTGTTTGAAATTTTACCGAGCTAGATTAAGTGTGTATACCCTATATAATTTAAAAATCAGCTAGGAAACTAACTTCAAAGTGCAGCATATTAGTCAATGGAAAGTGTCACCTGGGTTGAACTAAGAAATAATAAATATCGTTCAATTTCAAGCGTACTTCAAATACGTTAAAGTTTAGATTGCAAGCACAAGTGCAGATACTTAATGAAGCATGGGTAGAGATTTAGTTTTTATTTTAAACTTAGACCAATTAGATATCATAACCATCAAATGCGCTTAAATAAGAAAATTCAGACAATCTAATAACATTAAGTAGGTAGTCCGCTAAGGGTAGAACAAATCATCCTATTTAGTGTACTTGTTAATTACAGGCAATGTCAATAGTGAAGGTCATATTCGAGAACGTGCTTACGAATAAGTGAGGTTTTGGGAGGGATGTGTTGAATATGTTGATACTGTTTGAGGTGATAATTAGGACTATTGTGCTTTAGTATGTTTCTGAAAAGGTTGGATATGTACAACCATTGCCGAAATTATTACGAAACGTCCCACACGAAACGGCGTTAAAGAAACATGACCACCTAAATCATCCCATGGCTTTTCCGTAAATCATTATGTCGAAGGGCTAGGGCATTGAGAACAAAAAGTTCATTTTTCCCATAGTAATTCCCATATAAACTTTAAATGGTCAGTGCAGTATGAGTTCTCATCAAAATAAACTCAAATTTTGGGAGAACGGTCAACACTTGATTAAGAATCGATTGCACTTGATGGAGCAAAATCGTTAATTGAACAACCCTTATATGTTTATTAATTAAATTGGACTGATATACCACAGGGCTTGTCCTTCTATCATTAACCTTTGCGAGCCGTACGTCTGAATTTGCATATATGTGAAAATTCAATTAAATCTAAAAACATCATTTCTCAATCTTTATCTTCAAAACAAGATGCATTTTATCGAGAATCTTTTTAATTTTTTGAATCCGAAAGATTTGAATTAATGCATGGTTTCGGAGTTATTCCTTTGGGGTCACTCTAGGACGGTACTCGACTTTACTGTTCTGTGATAATTCTACACACGGTGAACATAATATTTTCTCTTTCAAATAATGGCGTCTATGCCGATGGTCCATGATCACATTGGGCATCCCGGAAAAGTTCAGGTTCCCCCGGGGAAGTAGTCAATTCTCGACAAGAGCCAAGAAAAACCGTGTGACATATCAAACTTCATGATTTTACAATACTTGGCTTTGTTGACAGTCCATAGTCACACTAGCCCTCCCGGTCATGCTTCGGTGCCCCCGGAGAAAGTGGCCAATCCTCGACAAGAACCGAAACCCGTCGTGCGACATATCAAACTCAATAATTTTACAAAACTGTATCGATAATGGCCTTATTAACAGTCCTCGGTCATACTAGCCCTTCTTGAAATGTTCCGGTGCTCCTGGAAATGTGTCGGTGCCCTTGGGGAAGTGTCAAATTTTCAACAAGAACCAAAACCCGTCGTGCATCAATAAAGTCAACGTCTTTTTTTTCTTGATTTGTTTTACATACATCTTGTTTTCCGTGCTGAGTAACAATGCTACCGACGCCAGGGAGGCAGCTCCCACACCCGGACTCTACCTATCGACCCACCAAACTCATGAACCGGGGACCAACGACTTTACTTCCCTTCTAAAGGCGTGATCAGAGATGTTATGCTTCAGAACATCCCAGTGGCGCCGACTGGGATTGAACCCAGGGCTGCTGGGGTGAGAGGTAATCATGCTTACCACTACACCACCGACGCCGCTGAAAATCAACGTCAAACTTCATAATTTTATAAAACTTGACCGGTAATGGCCTTATCACAGTAGGCACAAGTGCAAAGTGGTGGGTGAAGTATTCGATTCCCGTGTGACTAATATTTTTGTTTTGGTTTGGACAATTTTAGGGCTTCGGGGATTAAAGTTTCTGTAATCTATACATATAAAACAAACTTGCATACATAAGACCATGCATAACTCCAGAATGGATTGTCCGGTTTGAGCAATATTTTTTTTTTGGTTGTGTTCGTCTCCGCCCATGGAACATTTTTAATATGAAAAAGCAATCAAAAAATGGCCAAAATGAATATATTAAACGACATTTCCTATAAATGGCACTGTAGAGTGTCATACATAAGCATATTGCGTTACTTTCACCAAACTGAGAACCTTACTTAACAGTCCCCAACGTTGAGTTTATTTTAACTTAATTTTGGGTCCTTTTTGCTTACCGCGTAGATGGAGTTTACATTGCGCGATTTTACAGGTATGCTTTTTCCTTCGTCAGTTCATATTGATATTTTGTTTAGTGAGGCATCTTCATATTGAGTCGGCAGTCCATGTTTTGTGATTTGAGAGGTGATTTCAGTGGAAATTTTCATGCATTTGTGAGTTCAAATTCTTCAATTTTGAATTTTAAGTGTGTTACAGAGAAATTATGCCGCCAGTCAGAAAATCGAACATTGGTTCACGAAGTTGCAATGCACGACGATTGGCGGTTCGCCGTGCGAATCAAACTCCTGAGCAACACGCCTTTTCATATGGCCAATTATATGTGGCACGTTCACGTGTTGGAAAGCCTTCATCTTTGTTTATTTTTGCGCCAGATAACAACATGAAGAATGTAGTATACCATAAAGCATTGACTTTACCTGATAAATGATTCCATAAGCCGCTTAACATTCCGTGTAAATAAATGTTTTTGAATTCAATCCAATTCGAAAAGTGTTTCATTAAATTATTAATTGAAGTAATAGTAGTGTAACCAAAAGACAAAGAGGACTGGGGGCATCACGCGCGTTTCGGGCTCGAAGCGAATACTCCGGTGGCTTGGAATTGACCGATAATTATTTATTGTAAAGATATATAAAAGGGTATCAACTTGTCGTTTGAATTGGTATTAGTGTTATAAAGTTCATCGGGTTCTCCCCATTTCATATAAGTGTTGTTGCATTCGGACACCCAGTTATTCAAGATGTCCTCATCGAAATTCACATTTAGTTCAATACAGTTCAAATTCACACATCTTCCTTATTCCTCTTCTTCTTCTACCGTCAAATGACCACCACCAACCAAAGTTACCTCATCCAAATCCACTGATTGACACCACCTCTTCATATGATGCACCGAATACACGGTCGAAAAAGGGCGACCGCTGAGTCCTGGAACCGTAGCTACTCGATAACGGTCGTTCGGTAGAACTTCGGTCACTATGAGTGATCCTTTGTACCGTGGTTCTAGTTTACGGCTACCTCCAGCAATGTATTGGTTTTTCACCACTAACACTTTATTTTCGCCGAAGTGGCCTTTTTCGTCGTGGTAGCTTCTCATAATCCTCCATCTCACATTATTCGGCACAACCCAACATTTTCGCCCGTCAACCTTTTGGTACAAACGTAGTTATCGTGCATTTGCCTGTCTTCGTCACACAACGGATCCCACGAGAGTTTATTGATTATCTCCACCAAGCGCTCATCTTGCCTCTACATACTCACGAGAAAATCCGTATTCGAAATTTCCAACACCATCATATTCTCCACTACCGTTTCGACTTCCATCGGCTCCTCGATCAGTGATCGACTAAGAGCGTCAACGTGCTGCATTTTCGTCCCACATCGGTGTTCAATCCGAAAATCGTACTCCAACATCTTCAAGAAATAGCGAGCAATTCTGCTGTTCATTTATTTTTTCACGTATGTATCTCGAATCGCCGAACAATCCGTGCAAGTCACGAAGAATCTCCCGATCAGATATTGCCGGAATCTCTCAACGCTCGCTACCACAGCTAAAAGTTCAAGTTCGTCACTGTGATAAATAGCCTCCACTTTCGAGTTCTTCCGGCTGAAGTAGCCAACGGGTTTCCACACATCTTCACACTTCTGCAGCAAAATGCCTGCCAATCCTAAACTTGAGGCATCGGTTTGAAACTCAAAATCAGCCTTCGGGTCATATAACACGAGCAAAGACCGTGCTACCAACAACTGTTTAATTCGTCCGAAAGCCTGCTCCTGCTCTTACTGCCACACGAATTCAGCATCTTTCTACAGCAGTCAAAACAACGGTCCTGCAATGATGCTATAGTTTCTCACAAACCGTCTGAAAAATCCGGATAGCCCCAGAAACTGCTGAACGGTATGAATCGAGGTCGGAGTTGGAAACTCGACCACCGCTTTCGTCTTTAATTCACCAGGTCGCACTCCACTTATGCTCACTTCAAACCCCAGAAAACTCACATATTTTTTAAAAAAATAGCTTTTCCGCAAATTGATGGTAAATCCTTCATCCCGTAACACTACCAAAAGCTTCACGAAATTTTCCAACCGTTCTTCAACATTCTTCCCTGGTAGTATCAGGTCATCAATATAAGCCACAACTACAATTTTCTGCTTTTTCAACACATCCACTATTTTGTTCATAGCTTTCTGAAATATTGCACAACCGTTTGCCAGACCGAAAGGATTCCTCAGAAAACGGTAATGCCCATCAGCTGTCGAGAATACTGTGTAATTCTGGCTGTCCGTATCCAGTGGAATCTGAAAATAACCACTGTACAAGTCGATGGTTATGAAAAGTCTCGCTCCCACTAACTTCTGCAAACACGACTCATTGTCGGGCAACTGATATTTATCCTTAATTGTTTTCGCATTCAACATGCGATAGTCCACCGCCATTCGGAATTGGTTGTTCTTTTTCGGGACTAACACGACTTGACTGTTGTAAGGTGACTCTGTCTCAGCAATAATCCCTGAATCTAGCAGTTCACTCACAATTTCTCCCAGAACATGATCCCTAGCATATTCCAGTTTCCGTGGTTTCATATACACTGGCTCTTCATCCGTGAGATTAATCTTCATCACTGCCGATTTAGCACATCCCATCTCCTTCATATTGAGAGCAAAGCATTCTCTGAACTAGTTGTTGATTGTATTGGATATCACTATCACTGTTCAACGGTTGATGATCAATTTTTACTTTCGGATTCACATCGATTGTATGACTGAGCAACTGACGACCCCTCACCCTCCGCCTCTCAAAAAGTTTCAACAGGCTCCGATTGTACTTCTCTCTCCCACGCAAACTTCACATCAACCTTTCGGTTTAACCATGACGAGTCGGTCCTGATCAATAACATCCTTCCTCCAAAATGATAGCTGTATCCTATACCCAAGTCGGTACCACTTGCAGCTCTACTGGCAGTATTATGCCATCGACCTGCAGATCTGCACACACCTTCGAATTCACGGTCACCTCCTTCTTCCTGAATCTTCGCAGCACTTTATGACTGGGCTTCAGTTCACCAACCTTCTGAGCGAACTTTTCTTGAATGGTTGATACTCGCCCTCTGGTATCCACCAGGGCTTTCGAACTGACACCACTCACCACTACATTCTTCACGAAAACGCTCTTCTGATCAACCACCCGCATCATCTTCGGGTTTTGGTCTCTGGACTCTCTCTTTGCCCCGAAAGTTTTACACTCACTCTTCATGTGACCTTCCTTTTTGCATAAATGGCACTTCACCTTGGGACAATTTTTGGCAATGTGTCCATTTTCATGACATTGAAAGCACGAATCGCCCATTGCGTCCACTTTCCTCTGGCCATCACTACTATTCGTTGTAGCCCCGCCATCGGCAGTTTTACTGGTACCTGCTGCTGCGTCCACGCTATCAATCCAGCGTAATTCGTCTAAAAGCTCCTGCACCTTGGACACTTTTCCGATGGTCAAATATGACCGCTTCACATACGACCGTAGGCCAGTCGTAATGTACATCACTATAGTTTCTTCTTCAAATCCACCCTTTCTACCCATCGCCATCATCTCGTAAACGTACTCTTCTACTGTCTCCCCTAACTGCGCCGGTGGTGTAGTGGTAAGCGTGATTACCTCTCACCCCAGCAGGCCTGGGTTCAATCCCAGTCGGCACCGCCGGGATGTTCTGAGGCATAACATCTCTGATCACGCCTTCCTTCGGATGGGAAGTAAAGCCGTTGGTCCCCGGTTCATGAGTTGATGGGTCGATAGGTAGGGTCCAGATGTGGGAGCTGCCTTCTTGGCACGTCGGTAGCATTGGTGCTCAGCACGGAAAACAAGATCGACGGAAAAAACAAACCAAAGGAAAAAAAAAATACTGTGTCCCCAGACTTCCATTTTCGCGATGAGAGCAGATTATGGCAGTAGATGGGATTTTTCGATTATGGAAAACCTTTCACTATTTCCGTTTTGAAATTTTGCCAGCTCTTGATATTGGTATGACATCCTTCAAACCATAGCTTAACCAACCACTTAAACTTAATCGTGCACAATGCAACCTCAATGCTGGAGTCCAGTCATACAAATCTCCAGTTTCGTCAATGGTGTTTACCCAAGGTTCTGCAGTGGGACATGACGGCACTTGGTCAAACGGATTGATATACTCTCTAATTTCCCTGAAATCGGGCACTCTTTCTACTGACCCAGCATTACGACTGCTGGACGCACCAGCGTTAGATAACGACAACCGACGAAGTTCATCTAACTCCAGCTTCATAGCAGCAAGTTGTGTTTTCAGCTCTTCCGCCATTGCGAGTCGCTTATGTTTATCCTTTGGTCTGCAACATCCGTCTTAACTGAGGCGTATAACAGAATCTTCAAAAATCTCACTTTCAGATTCAGTTTCACTCATACCACTATGTCCCACTCACGACCTCCGTCCATACGGGGTGTCATTAGTTACGTTTCCCGACGATGAAACGAACTGCGACGTGACGGTATCAGAAACGCTCCCCGGCGGTGGAACGCTCTATGCTTCGATCGCGACCACGAGGCTCCACTGAGTTGTCACCCTCTCGGAGAGTGAGTGACTATGAAACCTTTCCGGAACCGTCGATTTCAGATCCGTCCCCGACGATGGATCGATCTACGAACGCGCGTCTCGTGTGAAACCTACAACAGTTCGGTAGATTAGACAATGGTTGACTCAACCGTCTATTGTCAGCGCACTTGACTTTACATAGCCTTTTAAGATCACTTCCATGTGCTCACTACATGGGCTGCTCTTCACAAACGCCGCATAGAACACCGTCACTATAACTATACTCTACTAAGGAAATTCACTCTTCCCTCTCCAGCACCGGTCGGGTAGTCCGATATCTTTCTCAACCGCGATATTTCCCCGTGCAACCAAACACTTTCACTGGGGTTCTCTACCGGTGAAACAAACATTGCTCTTGTTCAATTTCAACCGGCACACGAAAGTTAGGCCCAATCCTGTCTACAGAATGTAACAAAAAGACAAAGAGCACTGGGAACTAAATGGGGACATCACGCGCGTTTCGGATTTGCAGCGAATACTCCGGTGGCTTGGCATAGACTGATTATTATTTATTGTAAAGATATATAAAAGGGTATCAACTTATCGTTTGAATTGGTATTAGTGTTATAAAGTTCATCGGGTTCTCCTAATTTCATATAAGTGTTTTTACAGTCGTATAATCTAAATCAATCGCGAATATTCCATTCAAAGAGATTAATTTATGGTGGAATCGTGAATGCTCGAAATTGTTTAAAACAAAAATAAAATTTTGGGCGGGACACAGTTCGACGGGTCAGCTAGTATTGATATAATTTTCATAAAATCTTTACATTATTAAAAAAAAAAACTAGTTCACTATCCGTTCTAGTTCGAGTTAACTTTTCTTGAAATATTTCAATCAAATACCAATATGCATCTTTGATTTTTTTTTCTTACGTTTTTTTTTTTTATTAGGCTTAAATGTCAATAAGACTCAACGGAGCCGAATGCTATGAACAAATAGACAATTTATTTTAATTAGGAAGCACTTTTTTCTTTTTCTTATGCATTAGCTGCTCTAAATAGGCGGCATCAATCCTCCTCTTGTTCTCCTCAATCAATGCATCTTTGATATAGCCTTGAAAATGTCTTAAACATAATGAATTATTTCCTAAAATGCAAGGAGCAAAAATAGAAAAAGTGAAAAAAGTCGTTTATGATTTTTGGTTTGATTTCATGCAGAAACTGCATAAATTATTAGCTTACACTCTCAGGTTTCTAACAGTTCGCTCTAACAAAACAATCAATTGCCACATCGTAAAAATCCAAAATCCAACTTAACTGATTATTTTTCCTGTTGTACCTTTTTCCTCTCGAAGCTGATTACAAGAATTGCTGTTACAATAAATCATGCTAGTTTATAGACAGACGGATACTGATTCAATTCAGCTCCTGTTTCAACGTTTGTGTATGTAGGTGCGGCAATTTGGATGCAACTTGAGAGCAATCGTCGCTTCATTTTCTGCCACTGATGGATTCGTCGTTGATGGAAGCTGGTGTGGTTGAACAGAGAGAAATGGAAAACTCCTTCGCTGATTGTAGGTATGCGATGTGACGGCTGCTTGTGATGCTGTACACAAAAATGTCGCTGGAAGTGCAGCGAATTTTTTGTACATTTTTCCAAATATTCGACAATGATTGTAGAAAGAACGTTTTCAATGTTTCGAACTATGCATTTGTGTAAGTGAATAACTATGTTGTAAGAAAATAATTTGGATCGTTGCTGAAAACAATTTTCCCGAAATTTATTTCGGCAATTAGCATTAGCAGTCGAGCTGAGGCTGAAAGCAAGCAAAATTATTCTGCCAAAATTAGATCTGCAACAACTTTGCTGCTAATTAGAATATTTTTTTAATTAAACCTCAAATTGGATTATCTTAAATTGATAGCACCATCGTATCGGCCGTCGTTGTCCGAAAAGACCTATCCGAAAAGACCTATCCGAAGTGTAGAATCTGTTTCGGTTCAAGCTGTTATTTATTATCGGCATTGGTTTGGGGCCGTCGTGTGCTTGCGACACTAGAGAGTCACATGGACTGCCCAGTTTTATAATTTCATTGCCAAAAATCAGCCGGGCAGCTATAATTGGAGCCGGACATTGGCTCCACCTTTTTGAATGGGACGCCATGTCCACCCAGTTGTTATCTGATTGCAAACAAGGGTGGCGGATAATTCTACTGGACTGGACTCTTGAGCAATGGAGAAAAACATTCCGGAAGGTAGGCACCAGAAGGCACGATAGATGGCTCCGCCTAAAGTAATTAGCATTTTATTCGACAATTTATCGTGCCCATTCGTTCTCATCTGGTACAGCAATGCGTACCGAATCGGTATTTGGAGGGAGAAAATATGTCGTTCTTCTGATGTGCTTTCTAGCTTTTGGCTAACGAATTTCCTTATTCAATTTAGATGTTTTTCTGCCCGTTGTGTCACGTGCGATATTGCTGGCATAATTTGTTAATATGATTGAGATATTTTCCTACCGAAAGTTGATAATGGCGTGATGAACAATTTTGGCAATTATGTATTTTCATCCATCCTGATTATTTACGTCAAACGAATGACTGAATCATTTTGATAAAATCGTTTTCAAGTGACACAAACAAATACTAATCTTCAGAACTTGAAGAAAAGATACAATTGATTTTGTTCGTGAATTAATCATAACAGATTCCTGATATGGGCCCAATGAGACCCTACAGATGGTTTCAAAAGACAACGATATTTTAAATAACTACATAAGATACCTAACTCACTGCACCAAAATTGAAAAGTGTCGTAAATTCATTTTATGCTTTATTCGACTAGTAGATTTTTTTATATAAACTATCCAAACATACCATAAGCTGGCACAATATTATTCGATCTGAACAAAAACAAGCAAAAAAAAAGGCTTGTGTCTGAGTCAAGACCTCATTATTGACGTAGGACTTCGAGTTGTATGTTTGTGCAACTCAACAGAAATTATAAGATATCACCACCTCGATGGAGTGACGCAGTGTTGAAACTGATCCAAGTTGACACTGACACTCCACCACAATGCTCGGTTTTCTCCGCCGAAGCTGCGGTCATCTTTGTTGCCGTTACAACACCCTCGGACCGGCCCATACTGGTGCTATCCGATTCGTACAGCGTGATACAAGCTCTTACATCGGAGACCATGACTCACCCCTATAGTATTGTGGAGGCCACGCCTCCGAACACGGTGTTTTCCTCGATCCCTGGGCACTGCGGTATCCCAGGCAACAGCGAAGCCGACAGCCTGGCAGGGTCTGGACCAGCTGGCCCCCGTTACACCGACGAAGTGCCACTACAGGACATAAAGCGATGGATAGTCAGCAAAATGTGGGAAGCCTGGGAAGCCTGGGAAGCAGAGTGGTGCCAATCCCAATCCCTCTTCATCCGAAGAATCAAAGGAACGACGAGCAAGTGGACGGATATGTCGAAACTACGGGACCAGAAGGTGGTTTCTCGTCTTAGGACAGGCCATACAAGGATCTCACATAGTTTTGGTAGGACGCAGATCCACAGAATGTGCTACGTTTGCGGAACCACTGCATCGGTGGAACACATCCTATGCCTGTGTCCGCAATACCAACAACTAAGGGAGCAGTACGCACTTCCCAACAGCATTAGGGACATACTGGGTGACGAACCTTCCGCTTAAGCGACAGTTATTTATTTCCTCAAGGACGCTGGGTTATACAACAACATTTAGGTCCTTTTAACTTTCTTTTGGCTGACGGTACATCTCTACTGGACGGGGGATTACCCCTCCAACGGTGGAGCTCCGATCTCTTTAAAAACCCTACCTAACTTTGATGTACCAGATTGTTTTTTTTTTCTTCTCGTTGCCTGTATTGTTAGTCTTTTTACAGGAATCTGTTTTAATTGCTTCTATTTGAGTACATGTGAATTGTAAGCCAACTCCGTAACAAAATTTGCAGGCAGAACCCCCCTCTGGGGCCTCCCATTTTATAGAGATGAACTAGCCAACGGCTAAAAATCTCTTTAATAAAGTAAAACCCAGTTGACACAATGACGCCATGAAGCTTAGAATCTTTTCACGGAGGAAACCATTTTGGTCACCACCGAATAGTGGATCGAACTGAGTTCTTCCAGACGGACAGGTTGCTATATGTGATGGCCATATTGTTGATGTGGATATCAATGTTAGCGTAAACATCGAACCGATTCAACCAGGTGAGAGAGTCTGGCCACGGTGTGTATATGGAGAAACTTTATAACAAAAACATAAGCATAGCTAAATATTACACAAATTTCATTTGACACAGTACACCGCGAGATCCAAAACAATTTTAAATTTTGTTTAAGGAACAAACTTCTATAAGCACCAGAGTTGTTAATGACGTTAATGCTACACGCAAACCAAAAATTTATTGCAATTAATGTTAGTTCCATTTCCTATCACCCTCTGTTCATGAGCATTGCAGCGAATGTTAGAAGTTGACCTTGCAGGTGAGGTAATGGTTTTTGTCTTTGTTATTTCGTGTTCTAGCTACGCTTTTGACTATACCAGTAAACTTTTTATTTATAGCATTGTAGAACGACGCACACACTTGCCTCGAATCTCTCCAGCAGAAAAGCATACGAAGTCGAGTATGAAAGGAATTGATTGCTTAGTATTTGCTTTTAGGTTACTCATAATCAGAAGCAGAAGAAAGCAGTTGAAAAAGCACAGGTCTGATAATCGCAACGTTCGTGGTTCGAGTCCAATCGGCAACGTTTTTCCTATTTTTTTCGACATAATTAATTTCACTCACTAATACACATTTTTCAGTCTCCAATTTTCTTGCATTGGACCGCAGCTAGGTATATCGCATCCTCGGTTCATGCGGACTCCACTAACATCCTCTGATGATGAATCCCACATAACTGTAAGCGAATCTTACATCCCCCAGTTGGGTGTATTAAAGTTTGCGTTCTCGTCTCAAATTTCCATTAAAGACGTTAACGCTGACGCTAACGGCGTTAACGTCGTTAACAGCTCTCATCAGCACAAATATTGTTGCTACCCCAAAAGAAGCACATCAACGAAACGACCACCGAGCGGAGAATCACGATCTCGTTCAAATTGAGGTTTTGTGAGTTCTGGGGGTTGTATGTCTATTTAACATTATACTACTATTTTTTTATCAATCCATGTATTGATTTAATGGCATGAAGATGGGTAATCAAGGTGTTTTTTATCATTCTCCCAGCTCTAGTGACCTAAAACGCTGGTGAAGTTTTAGAGAACTGGCTCGAGACATTCCTTGATTCTAGTAAATTAAATGTATTGGCTGGTGATTGTAATATTATTTGGCGTGATAACCATAATTCGAATCATTTGAAGCGTTTAGCTGAGTTTTTTTTTAATTCTAAGCAAACAGTAAATGAATATACGCATATTTCCAGGCACAGTAGAACTTAAATTGACCACATTTATTCCAATTTTGATTCCATTTGTTCAGTCACGGAAACAGATTTGAAAATAACCGATCATGAGACCATGGTGATTAATGTCTTAGACCATGTTAACGATAACGATAATTTTGTAAAATTGAAGTGCTGGAAGAAATATTCGACGCAAGCTGTTTCGAATCTTGTTGAGAAGAGCGTGGATTTTCCATTCGCGGCCGCACTATGGGGCATTTTCATACAACCAGGCGGTCAAAATTATTTCTATTATTTTTCACAATTTCTGCTATTATTCTTGCTTTGTTTCATCAAAATAAGGTGTGCGTTATCACTTTTCAACATTTTCACGACCAACTTTTGAAAAGGGCCCAACTTTTGATTAATTAAAATTTAATTTTTACGATTTTATAACGGTTACAGTTTCAAGCTTGTTTTCAGAGAATAAAATCTATTGAACAAAGACAACCTACCATGGTTTTATTGGAGGGAACACCGTAAAAAATAAAAAAAACCTCTTTTTTTGGAAATATGTTTTTTTTTCAACAAATCTTCTGTAAAAAAAATACAAAAAGCCATGATACAATAATCAAAATCAAATATGTTTCAACGAATTTCTTTTTATTCCTCTGTTACAATATCATCATGAACAAATTCTTCTTCAATTTCGTCGACTGCTTTTATAAGTTCCTCCAAGGCATTGAAGTTATTAGTATCGACTACTGAATCACTTACAGAATTTTCAAATATCATGAAACTTTTCACGATGTCGGGATAATCCAGGGATACTTTTTGCTGTCGTCTTTTTGCCATCCAAATGGAACTGATCAGTGGGTCCGATTCATTAATGGCACGAATAAAGACATCATGCAAATTTTCTACTCTTGATCGTTTTCTTGCATGATGGGTTCGATATTTTTTCAATTGTTTATGTTGACTTTCTGCTGCCTCTTCCGCTAATGAACCAAGTGGTGCTGGTGAATGTATGATTATTTCTCCGGCATGAGCGAGAACTTTATGCACGGTTGCAGGAATTTTGTACCAATCATACAATTTAAGATAGAGCCTATATGTTTCCTTGCAATATGCATCAAATTTTTCCGGGTTTATTGGCTCTTGGCAGTTAATAGCAATTAATATATTCCGGAATCTGAAAATTAACTCTTCATCAATGTTCAGCACGGAGCTTAAAAGCTTGGGATTTCCAAATACTCTTCGACAAACGTTTCCTGTAGTACTGGTACCTGCTCCACCCGATCGTGGTTGATCTACTCTTACTCCAATTTTTTCGTAAAGCTGTGTCGTCACATGTTTTTTTCTTTGTTCATATAGTTCTTTGAACGGTTTCGGTACCATCCATTTTTTAATATCCATTCTGTATGCAATATGCAAAAGGCATTCGAAAAATCTTATCCAAGCATGAAGTGGAGATATGCCGTAATGCAAGGCTTCTTCGTTTGATATAAATCCTTCCTAGAATTTCTCTGCATCATTCATTACATTTGGTGTTGCCCCACATATTGGACAATTCTGCATCGACGAATTTCCAGTGATATAAGTTAAGACTTTTCCGTCTATCATACTGAGGACAAAATCAAAATCAACAAGTATAAACTAGTCGTTTGAGAGTTCAATGTTCACTGGCGTTAGTTCACTCATTTCCTTTTCTACATCCTGTTTTGTAGCCAGAATAACTTCTTTACTCTCTTTAATGAATTCAAGGATGAATGGCCTACAAAATCGAATACTTTGAGGGATAGGATTAAACAACATAATTTCATTTCGATCATAGTACATGAACAACTGAATTGGTGTTAAAGTGGACGAAAATACATCTGAATCGTCCTGACATCCTTCTGGTAGCACTTGATGATATTGCGAAAATCCAGTTGATCCGTCCATACCCCAGCTACATAGAAGAACCAGTTCCGTAGAAACTAGATCGTTGCTATCCATATACTCGTTGAGCTCTGCATAAATTATTTGGACGATTCGTTTCACTGTATTTTCCATCAGCGCCTGGAGTTTCACTCTTATTTTCAATGCACTTTCTTCGATGAATTCACTAGGAGGGGCGCATATTTTTTTCACTGCTCCGATCACATAGTAAGGTGGAAATCTTGAAGGTGATTCACTATGTATTACTTCGTATTGAAATCTACTCAATCCAGCCTCGATAAGTACACTAAAAGCCTCTTCTGGTGACATCATTCCTCGTTGATCAGTTAGTTGAACCAGCATGGTTTTAGAGCTTTTTTGGTTTTTTAAAATATGCCCAATAACTTTAACTAAATTAAAATCCTTTCTTTTATAAGCGATCCGTCTTGCTTGGAAGCTTTCTCGATGGTATCGAATTTTGGATCAACTGCTTCTTTATCGATGACGCGACGTTTTCCTCTTTCACTCAAATCCAAGAAAGGTTTTGAAGGTCGTCCACGTTTTGTTCCCGAGGCCGAGGTTGAGGCGTTCACATTGCTCCTGTTCGATGAATTCCTCGATGCCAAATTCTCCATCAAGCCAATTCCAAAAATACGGCTCAAATCGCTCTTTCGTGCGATTAGCTTCATGTCATTTGTTGATGTATTTAGTAACGATTTTATGGATCTTTTCATCGAGACGTTCACGTTTTTCCACCCAGATGTTATAATTTTCACAAATGAATTCAATGGCTCTGTGAAAATTGTCACTATGGCTTAATTTTGCGTCTAATAGATTAATAATGGTTCTATTATCCATGCTCACACTTGGTCTCAACCGTAAATTTGAATTATACTGTAGTAGTTTAAATAAAAGCTACACAAAATACACTATGGCTTCAAATTGACACTACAGTAGGTTAAGTACAGACTTAGGTATAAATTAAACTCATCCGCGCATATGCGTGGGTACATACTTACGCATATGCTTCTATAATCGTCATAACCCAGGTACTTACTTTAGAATAAAGCATAAACGAATGTAGTTTTACGTTCATCCAACAGTGAACTTTATGATAATGATGACTTCTTTTTGTACAAAAGCTTAAGCCCTTTTTAAAAATTGGTCATGAAATATTAGAAAATTTTCTTTAACAATATATTTCGACTATACCAACCGAATATAACTCCAAAAGTTGCAAAATAATTGTTGAGAAAGTTTGTTTCCAAGCCGGCTCTTGTACAATTTGAAATCTCCCATAATAACCGAAAATTTTCAAATCGCTTATATTTCCAATGGGGCAGGTTGGGGCAGGCAAACTCTTCAGTACTTGTTAGAGTACACTCAAAACTTCATCCAGAGCTGAGAATTAGTCTGGGAATGTGCGAGACTCGAAAGTTTGTGATCAATAAAGTTTAATTTTCATTAATTTTCAATTATTTTTTTTCTATTTTTATTTTTATTTTTTTTTTGTCTCCATCAAATTTCCAAATGGATTTTATTTTCGGAAAGCTTATTAAATTACCTTTCCAACGATGTATAATGATGTGGTAGTTATATGATAAATAGTGGATGAAATTTTCTACCGCTGATCTTAATAACGCTTTGAAAACGTGTACTAATCAACTAGTTGAGCAAAAGTTTGTTTCTTTGAAGAACTCGAACAGCTGATACAATTTGGATCTTTTACGTCTTAAACGGAAAAGGGACAAATGGTTCAACAAGTTTTGTGGATCAAATAATAAGTATTCACAATCGATAAAGAAAACTCGTTGTGAATATGTTCAAAGGAAGATTGATCAGCATCAAAATAACAGCTAAAAGTTATGGAAAATTTTGAAATCTTTATTAAAACCTAGTAATTGCAAACCGGGGTCCATAACTTTGAATGGCACATAAGAACAGTCAGAACAAGTAATTGCAGCTAAGTTTAATGATTATTTTGTAGACAGTGTTTCATTAAACTGGTCGATGAACCTGACGAAATAAAACAGTCAGTTAATAGTAGTTGCAGATTTGAAGTTTTTCACCCAATTACATAAGATGATCTAAGAATTATTTGTTTTTCATTAGGAAAATCGGCTGGAGTAGATAATGTTAATGCTAGAGTTATTCAATATTGCTTTCATGTTATTGGCCACATCTTGCTGGACCTTATTAATGAATCATTGCAAACTGGACATGTGTCACACATTTGGAAGGAATCCTTAGTGGTTCCTGTTCAAAAAGTTGCTGGAACGATTAAAGCCGAAGAGTTTCGTCCCATCAACATGTTGCACACATTAGAGAAAATTTTAGAACTTGTTGCTAAAGGCCAGCTGTTGGAGTATTTAAATAGTAAAAGTTTGTTGATACCAGAACAATCAGGATATCAGGAAGGTCATTCTTGTAAAACCGCGTTGAATTTGGTATAAGCGAAGCGGATATAGAGGACTGAATTTAACATTTGATAAAAAAAATGCAATTTTGAAGCTGATTTGGAAGAAACCTTGAGTTAGTAGTAAGTTTTCTGGCAAATTTTGGGGGTTCGTGGGCATTCCTGACATTGCTGAAAATTATGATAGCATCAGATTGCGGGGTTGCTAGTGGAATACGATAATTTGTTGATTGTTCATTAACTCTTGATTGCTTGTAATACTTATGAATATTTTAGGTGGACAAAAAGGTGAACTAAGAGGTGGACGGCTGAACTTTTCCACATTTATATCACTGTGAAGCAACTGTAAACTCTAGAGGGAATTTATATCTGTAACTGTAACCAGTTCAATTTTGTTTGCAAACCTGGTTAAATTGTCATATTTAATTATCTTAAAGATAAATCGTCAGCTCAAACCTTTGTAGGGGTAAGAGGTGGAACCATCATCATCATCATCATCAAGTTGAAGCACACAATTTTGACAATTTTAATTCATTTGAAAACAAGAACCAATTATTATAATGAGAGAGAGAAGGATTAGTATTTTCCATTTAATTCCACTACTTTATTTGCTTATCCTTGACAGATACGCGTATTTCGTCTACAATGTGCAGACTTCTTCAGTGTCTTGTACTAATACTCGACTGTACAAGAGACTGAAGAAGTCTGCACATTGTAGACGAAATACGCGTATCTGTCAAGGATAAGCAAATAAAGTAGTGGAATTAAATGGAAAATACTAATCCTTCTCTCTCTCATTATACAGGTATTCCACTAAGACGCCCACATTCATCAGGAACCAATTATTGTTTCTTCAAAATCCGTGGAAAACTTACGAACTTTTTAGGTCAATAAACGTCAGGCACGTAAAAGTTTAGTAAGCTTCCAACTAAAAATGCACTCTTCCTCCATCAGTTGCATGAACGTGACTTGAACTGAACAGTTCTCGATCATTGGAGGTTGTATTGCTTCAATCAGGCAGTGATTAATGAAATTGCTACCTGTGTTGAAACGGATGCACGCCTTCACCACTCGCACAATAATTTAGGACCAATACCACCTATGCATTTGTGCAATTTGGATTAATGCTATGCGAATGCGAATGCGATAGAATTCACGATGACATATAAACTTTAATGCTGAAAATCGAAAAACATGTTATTCGACGGAAAATAAATTTGTTTGACATGAACTTTTGTAGCTTTCGTGATTTTATGGACCAAAATTTTCATGAGTTTTTCTTTTTGTATATATTTGATATTTTATTGCGCAATCAAGAATCAAACATTCTAATTAGAATGACTTTGATATAAATTAAATCGAACCATATGTTGATGATAAAAAAGACTTAAAATTAAAGTAAAAGCAATCCATCGGCTTAAATTCATCTTGTGCATAGTAAAATAATTTGGAAACAAATATTGTGGCAACTTTTCAAGCATCTTTATTCAGACAAAATCTTACCATCAAAAATTTCAGCATAACCCAAAAAGGAAACAGTGAGCAAAAGTCACACTTGGCAAAACAAACACATTAAGTTTAAGTATGCATGAGCGTTTTCAATTTAATTTCGAGTATAACGTGACTCCTGGATGAAGCAGGAAGAAAAACTAGCAAGGTTTTCCTTCTCAAAATCTGCTGCATACCAAAACGTATTGTATGGGAAGCAAATTTGAGCGTGGAGAAAAAGTGTTTCCTTTTTATTTACCTGGTCGGCGTGTTACCCTACCCTCGCTCACGCCACTTTTTTTTGTGAGAGTGCCTCTATCCTTGGGGAGTGAGAAATGACTTCTCAGAAAAGAAGGGCACCAGGAGGCACCTAGCTGGAAAATTATATACACACACTCACCAGAACTTCCCTCTTCCCAGAAGTGTCTCATTCCCCAGCGTAGTTTTCGGTGGCACTTCCGCAATGCAGATACCTTCCTGCTGGGCTGTTTTAGCTGAAGCATTTTTTTATATTCTAAGCAAAAACACACCAGGATTCTGGTGGCTGTTTGCTGAAATTCACCCATTAACGGAAAAAAAACAACAACGGAACGACTGCTGGAGATTTCCATTTGTCGTGAGAAAATTCCCTTAACCGGAAAGTTTATAGATTCTTAGGAGCTTCCCGCTACAAAGACCAAGATAAATACCTACAATAGACATAAACGTTTCATTCTCAGGCGATACTCTAATGTGTTTTCTTGGTAGGTATTCGAGCGCAAAGGGTGAGCAGCAATAAAAGAACGTTAAAGAATTGAAAAACTTCAAATTGGTTCATACAACAAATGTTTATGTCGTCAGGACACGTATGTGTGATATATTAATTTAAGTGAACTGAATTAATAGTGCTATTAAATGCAAAGAGTGGAACAATTGAGGGCATGATACATTTTACCAGTATGGTCTGAAGATGGGACACATCGATAAAAACTTCCTGTCTTTAATCTTTTCTTTGAAGAATTGTTATTTTTGGCTGGTAATGGATATTTAGACAAATCTCTTTTCTTTGGATTTTAAACATGGATCCAATATTAAAGACAATGAAGCCAACCTTAGGGACATCAGCACCATATTTAAATTAATTTTAAAGTATATCTATGGTGTTGACATAGTATTTATGCGTGAAGAGACAACCCATCAATGACGCCGCATAAAAACATCAAAAGCAAAAATGGTACAGACTTAGAAAGCTCTCAATTTACAATTTTGAAAGTGCTCAATGAAAAATTAAGACCCGGTGTTAAGTCAAAAGACGATTGAAAGGTAATTAACAACATATCTTTTGTGTTCACAATCTGGGTTCATTTTAACCTTGGTTCGTATTGATATCTTGATATCGTATTAATCGCATTGTACTGCATAATGTGGCTCTATATTCTTTTAAATTGTATAATCTAGGTACTTTACATAACATTTCAAAATTATAGAGAGCAAACACCACCAACTTATGATTAGCTTAATATTTCGGTTTACCCAAGCAAGTCATCGAAATGAAAATGAAGCTGATGAATCAGAGGAAATAACAACAATACATAGTTTTATATGTATACATCAGCCATTCCATAGCAAAACAATGTAGTGGTTCCCAAAATTTCGTAAAAAATGGTAGTATTGTTCCTTATCGCATAAAATTAGACTCGTATTTTTTATTATATTTTTTAGGGTGACTGTTTCCGTGTCAGAGTTGTTGAAAAAATCCAACTTTTTCCATAACTTTTGAACCACTGGGTCAATTTCAAAGTTCTAAATATCAAGAGAAAGGTAATTAAAAATGCTTTTTAAGAAGCACAAAATTATATGAAAAATTTGAATTTTGTTTTGATATACATTGATAGTAGCGATGTGTTTTTTTTTTTTCATTTTTGAGTTATAATTTTTCAAAGTTATCAAGTTTTGGGTTTTACTCAGTACTCTTATGCTACTGAACTTTGACAACAAATACACTTTTAAAAGCGCTATTTGTGGGTAATAGCCTATTATATATAGAAGAAAAATACTTACTTCCAAAGACAAAATGTCTTACCTTTATAATAGCGCTGATGGCGGAAAATTGCTACCAGAACAGGTATTGAAAAAAACATTGATTTTTAGAAGTCCTGTTCAAAATAACAGTGATGGAATATGGCTGGCATAAAAAGTGGAGAGAAGGAATGGAATTGCAAGAATGACCATGTATAACTTCTGGTATAAAAATGGCGAATGGCAGAATGCTTCAATATGGTACTAGATGACCGCTAGCAGCTACCAGAGGGGAAACCTATCTTCTATCCAAGGCCCAAAACATGGTTAACTCAGGCAAATACAGGCCAATAACGTGCTACAAATTATTGAAACATGACAAAGATGCCATTTTGCATAAAAAATATATGATCCAAAATGGCCGATTTTTTACAAAAATGTGAATGTTAAACCCACAATTGCAAATTTTTATGCAAATCGGAGAAGGTCGAGTTTTTCCGATTCGTCATTTGGCGTGGAATTGCTCTATTAACAAATAAAGCGATGAACGAATCTTGAATACAGAGGAGCTTAAGATTAAATGCTACTGTTTTGCTCAGTAAACACAAACGGTTGCTTTAAGGCCACCTAGCCCCTCATAATCTGTTTTTTTCCGTCGATCATGTTTTCCTTACTGAGTACCAATGCTTCTGACGCCACATCTGGACCCTACCTATCGACCCATCAACTCATGGACTGGGGACCAACGGCTTTACTTCTCTTTCGAAGTAAGGCGTGATCAGGGATTTTATGCCTCAGAAAACCCCGGCGGCACCGACTGGGATTGAAACAAGGCCTTTTGGAGTGAGAGGCAATCCCGCTTATCACCACCGGCGCCGTTAATCATAATCTAGTTGTTATTGTAACCATTCAAACCCGGTATCGATGGCAACGATGACGACGACGAGAAATCTCCTAAAACTAACGATAAGTACCTCATATCACAACACACCACTTGAGATCAAGTTTATGCTATAGCCTTTAAAAACCCGTGACGGCGGTGCCCATTATACCAGAATAAGCCACGGTGACCGACAATATTTCAAGACCGGAGAAAAAAAAAACTACGAAAATGCACATAGGCTTTCATTCAATTCTAGTCGTAGTAGTCGCCCAAATTTCTGCAGTGTGGACGATGGATGGTTCTCCCAACAGCTTGTGCAAATCGCTGGTGCAGGTCTCGTGGCCATAGAGGAGCACTGGTCTAATCAGTGTCTTGTAGATAGTCAACTTCGTGCGGCGGTGAATTTCATTCGACCGGAGCGTCGTCTTGAGTCCAAAGTAGGCACGATTCCCTGTCATAATGCGTCTTTGAATTTCTCTGCTTGTATCATTTTTGGCGGTCACCACCCGAGCAAAGTCTGAGATCAAATTGAAATCTAAATTTGATGTTGTGATTTCGCTGATAATAATTTCTCAGGTTGCTGTCGTTTTGGTCGTTTTCACGGTTCAAATATCAAAATTGAGAGCAAAAAAATCTTCCTGTGACATCACATTGAAAACTATTTCTGCTATCAGTGAGAGCAAACTGAAAACCAAATTTGCCATCCATTTTTCCTGTTGATAACAAAACAAGTATTCAATTTGATGTTATGCTAAGGCAATGAAAACAAACCCGTAACAACGTATTTTTAAAGAGCAAATGTACAGCGAAATGAAAATAAAATTTGGTATCAAATTCGTCAATGTGTAAACTGAAATCAAATTATGATTTCAGTTTAATGTTGATATCAAAACTTGATTTCAATTTACTGTCATTTTGACAGCCTTGCTCGGGCGGTGATCCCAAATATACATAAACTCGTCAACCACCTCGATTTCATCACCGTCAATCTGAACTCAGGGTGGGAGGCTAACATTGTCTTCCCTAGAACCTCTCTCATGTATTTCGTCTTCGATGCGTTGACGGCAAGTCTAATCCGCCTAGCTTCAGCCTTCAGTATCAAAGTTCCGTGCCATGTGTCGATGTCATCGGTGAAGCCAAGATTCTGGATGGACTTCCTGAAGATCGTGCCACTCGTGTCTATCCCAGCTCTTCTAACACGATGTTGGACAGCAGACACGAAAGTCCATCACCTTGTCGTAACCCCCTTTGAGATTCAAAGGGACTCGAGAGTGTCCCCATTGCTCAAACAACGCACATTACTCGATCCATCATCGCACCCATGAGTCCCACCTGGTATCGCCCCACGAACTCTCTTGCAAATGGTGACATGCGGCAGCATAGAATTTTGGAGAGAGTACCTTGTAGGCGGCGCTCAGCAATGTGATCGCCCGGTAGTTGCAGCAATCCAACTAGTCACCCTTTTTGTAGATTGGGCATACGACACTTTCCATCCACTTCCTTTTTCCATCGCCTCGTGATATCGGTCTTCCTCCTGACGCTTCTTTCTTCGGAAAACCGAGTTTTGTCTGTTCCGCGCTTGTCTCTATCACTCCACATTCAACCTCGTGCGGTGTTGCAGCATTCTCGTCCGTGCTTCATTCTTCTCCTCTACTAACAGTTTACATTCACCGTCAAACCAGCCATTTCTTCGGTCCGGGATCGCAGTACCTAGTGCCACTGCAGAAGTACTACCTATGGCAGAACGGATGTCCCTCCAGCCATCTTCAAGAGTAGCTGCGACAAGTTGCTCTTCCCTGGATAGTGCAGCTTCCAGCTGCTGAGCTTAATCCTGGGAAACTGCTCAATGTTGGGTCGTGGCGTTTGACGTCGACGGGTGTTATGCACCGTCGAGAGTTTTGAGCGCGATTAGAACGTGATTGATTTGGTTTTCTGTGTGTTGGTCTGATGATCTCCAGGTGGCTTTGTGGATATCCTTACGGAGGAAAAAGGTACTTCGGATTACTATGCCCCGAGAGGCTTCAAAATTCACGCATCGTTGGCCGTTGTCGTTCGATACGGCGTGTAGGCTGTTTGGCCCAGTTGGCGGTCTATACAATGCCTCCCGTCTTACACGAGCGTTCATGTCGCCGATGACGATTTTGAACACCCGTTGCTAACAGCCTTCCCTAAAACGCTTATTTCTCGTCAGGTCTCCCTTCGTTTGCCAGTGCACGTTGATGATGCTGTAGTTGAAGAAACGACCCTTAATCATCAGCTTGCACATCCTCACATTAATCGGCTGCCAACCAATCACGCGTTGACGCATCTCACCCAGCACTACAAAGCCGGTTCTCAGCTCGTTGGTGGTGTCACAGCTCTGGTAGAAGGGTACCGCTCGATGCATACTTTTCCATACCTTTTGTCCCGTTCTGCGGAGTTCCTGCAGCACTACGACTTCAAAATTGCGTGGTTGAAGTTTGTCATAGATTAACCTATCGCAGCCCAGGAAGCCGAGCGATTTGCAGTTCCATGTTCCGAGTTTAGAATCGTGGTCCTTATTTCGCAACTTTATGTTTTTTCTAGGGCGGCTTGTTGGGCCTGCCCCAACCCTCTGTCTCGCCGGAGGACCATCGTGCACAGCTCTGTTTAGAGTCCCACGCTGGCAGTAGGACGGTGATCAACCGCTCGTAACATGGAGAGCAGACGCTGTTTTATTTTATTTTCATTTATTTATTTGTCGTCAATCAGTGTAGACCGGTTTACAATAGTGCTTTTGCCATATATGGTATTTTAAAACATACGTTTTATTTGAAATTGTCATTCAATGTAGACTGCATATACAAATATTTAGGAAATAAAAATTGTTTTAAACTTAACGAGATGAAATCCTTGCAGTTAGTATTCTCCTTACTGTATCTTTAGACATGGTTAGATCTATACGCTTACAATCATTATTATACACTCTCATAATTCTATTGATTGGTCCATTTTTACCATAATTCGTTCTGTGAGGTGACAGTTGAATTACATTTCGAGTTTTTAACATGCGTGATGGTATGTAAAAATTTAAGCTTGCTAATATTTTTTCTGAATTTACGCGTTAGAGATAAGATTATTAACTAAAGATATCATGGAAATTTCTCTTCGTTTCTTAAGTGTTTCAATGTTTATCAACATGCAACGGGACTGAGCCGCACCTCCATGGTGAACAGACGCTCAGGTTTGGTGAAGCATTTCCTCTATCACCGTACTATAGTTAAAGCGCCAGTGTTCGCGTCGCACTTTTTCACTTTGCTATTACCGGACTGGCTACATTAACTCGACTGAACAGCTACAGTGCTGCCAGATAACCTCTCAGATCAATAACGTATCTCTACAGCCAGTACAAACTGCTCTCGGCAATAATCTACCGGAAGGTGCAGACACTGCCATAAATATAACCGACTTTTGATATCCATCTGTGTTCATTCGTACGTACAAACACTCATTTTCTGTATCCGAATGAATACGAACCGTTGTGAAGGAAATTTAATTTTTCATTAATTATTTATTTATTCACGCATTTTGGAAGCATGTCAATGACAGTTGCTTTTAAAGGTCATTTGGTGATACTCGTTTAAGAAGTTCAGTACATGTAGACATATCAATGAATTTCAGGTTATTTTAGTAAAACATCCGAAACAAAGAAGGAAAACTTAATCCTATTTATCGACATGTGCCTGAGTGGCCGAGTAAAGTGTAGGGCAGAAAACGCAGTAAAAACGGTGAATTCTAGATAAAGATTTCAAAATGCCCTGATTTGATCGATTTGCAAACTCGTGACTTTGGCGTGAGAGGTATGGATACTAACCTCCCGAGCAAAGTCTGCACGGAAACAAATCCGATTCCATTTTCATGAATAAAAAATCATGAAATGAAAAAATTTGCCATCTTATGAAATCGTAACAATGATTCATGATTTCGTCATGGAAATTCATGACTTCATAATGCAGTGGAATCAAGACCGCTACAAGCGTTACACGTACTTGGCAAACCGTGTTCATAAACCGCACATCATAGGTATCTTTTATACGTCTTTTGCCTTTCATCTCAAACGAATACTGATAGTCTAGTGGTCAAAGAATGGGTTTAATGTTCGCAAGGTTCTTGGTTGGAATCTAGTCTGATGCTTTATTTTATTCTTTTTACATTTTTCGGTTAAAAGTTAAGCACATGAATTTATATCATGATTTCGGATGATTCATGACTTTGGGAATGTTTGCTGCGTTACGCAAAAGTTGCTCATGATATCATGAATATCATTCATGGTGTATTTTCATAACATGAAAATACGCTTTGTTCATGATATCATGATTTATTTTTCTCATTTCGGAGATCGGATTTTTTCCCGTGTGGAGATCAAATTGAAATCTAAATGTGATGTTGTAATTTCGCTGATAATGATTGCTCAGGTTACTGTCGGTTTCGTCGTTTTAACGGTTAAAATATTAAAATGAAGAGCAAAAAAATCTTCCTGTGACATCACATTGAAAACTATTTCTGCTCTTAGTGAGAGCAAACTGAAAACTCAATTTGATATCAATTTTTCCTGTTGATAACAATACAAGTATTCAATTTGATGTTATGCTAAGGCAATGAAAACAAACCCGTAACAACATATGTTTAAAGAGCAAATGTACAGCAAAATGAAAACAAAATTTGTCAATTGCATAAACTGAAATCAAATTATGATTTCAGTTTGATGTTGATATCAAAACTTGATTTCAATTTGCTGTCATTTTGATGCTGGACTTTGCTTGGGCACTACGCTGGGGTCGTCCTTCCACTGTTCCGTTAACAATTCAGCTGCAAACACATTCTCTGGTGTATTTGACGTTTTCTCGTTCTCACGTTGAAAATAGCACAAAGCCAAGGTTATCAAAAGCGAAAGTCGATGAAGACATTTTAAGCTGAACATTGTATTAGGTCTTAAGTAACATTAATCGATTCTCTTCGTCGACTTTCTCTTTCGTTAATAACATGATCACATAACCGTTTCTTGATGTATTTATCGTATTAGATGCTAGATAAAAGCCTCTTTCATCGATCTGTGTGCTTAAAATACCTGAGAATATCATTACATGGCCTTGGGGATGCAAAGAGAAAGTCGACGAAGAGAATCTGTCAATGTTACTTAGGACCTAATATACGTTCAGCTTGATTTGTCTTCTTGTTCCATTGATTCTGTAAAGTAAGGATTTTCGAGGGAAAATTGGGCTACCCATTATATGAGTAAAATGTAATATCTGTTACTTGTAAATTAATAAGTGTTATATTTTTTTCTTCACAGTTACTTATATCCAGGTGAAATTTTACTCATTTAATGGGTGGTTCGATGTTCCATCAAAAATGTGTTCTTTATAGTAATTATTGAGTATTTTGCTGGATTTTGCTTTTAAGCAGGAGAAAATCAACAATGGCAACTTCGTCTTACTGACCCTTAGGTATGATTTGATTTTTGAAGCCTCATTATGTCTCCAATAATTTTGATTGAAAAGCATATGTCTCAAATGTGTCACATGAATCTAAATGAATATACTTGACAGTCAATTAAATTTATTCAGTCAATACTTTGATAAAAAAAAAGATTGAACAGCTGACTGATTGTGTATTAAACGTTGATTTAAATCAACATTTATATTACTCAGTCAAAGGATCTGGGTTATATGACCCTTGGCATTTTTCTTGTACTTTTTAAGTAGTAATTGACAATAAGTTTTCTCGAAATGATTTTTTAAAAACATGCTGTTAGTCAAATTATCCTGGTAGAGTATTTTATGCGATTGTCCCAACCAACAATTTTAAAGGTAAATTGATAATGCAATATCATGTAATTTTATAGCCACAAAAATAAACAAATGCAGTAAAAGCAGCGTAATGTCAGTTTATGCACTGTGTTAATGATAATTTTGTCCTTTTTGGCAAGTAATATTACACCATATTTTTGACACGATTGAAGTGCATCCTTTTTGATGTGATATCAAAATTAACTTTTTGTTGTATACCAAGATTTTGATTTTTCACATGCTTAAATATTTCAAAGGAAAATTGGATTTAGATGCCAATCATAATAATAGCATGCTATGGTGCATATAGACGTACTTTGACTATATGTTTTAGTATTACTTCTACGTGAAGTCAACGATTTACATAGTTGAAGATGCTAATTTCAAATAACAGACTGTAGTGGTAATTTTTATACGATAGGTGGAGTAGATGAAAGCATTGAGTTGATAGTTCCGTTAGAGTACGGCAGTGTGAAACTTTTAAGGAAGGTACAAATCGGTTTTTTCATCTCTCTTTACCAAACTCCCCCTTTGGAGAGGGATGGTGAGGGGTGTCCCCCCCCCCCCCCGCCACCACTACTCCATCTATCGTATAAAAATTACCACTACAGTCTGTTATTTGAAATTAGCATCTTCAACTACATATAGACGTATTTAAAAAAAAAGTCTGTATTTACTCAAAAATTGTGATTTTTTTTTAAGTATTCCATTTGATTACTTATGGCTTGAAACAGATAATGTGTTTTGAATCAAGTCAATTGGTTGTATCGTTCTCGAGAAATCTTTGAAAAACGTACCCTGTAAATTGCGGCTAATTGGCACCAACTGTGTAAAAAAAAACGTAAAAAAAGATTTGAGTGTACTTCAGTGTTCATCTCACCCGCTATTCCACGAGCATTCTATCTCCATACAGCATTATCTTAATATCGATACAATCATAGAAGAACGATTAAAATGCAATCTAATCAACAAGAAATGACAGAGAAAGCTCAATCACAACTGATGTTCTGCTGCAATTTTTAAATGACACTCATTAGCTAACACTCACAATCGCATCGGAAAACATACTTCTGCAGAGTAAATTTAATCACACAATTGAATCGTAAAATTTTCTAGTTTTAAACTCAATTTACCTCAATGGAGGTTCACGTAGAAAATATATAAATTTAATTACCTACATAACTACAAATAAAAATAACACACATTCCTTCATTCACAAATAGCTTATCCAATTCTGCCATCCGTATGGGAAAATCGCAGTGAAGTCGAATGGAACCGGCATACCTTCCAGGAAGACGTAGAAATTAAAATGAATTAAATTTACCTGAACCTGGGCTCAAATTGAATTTGGTACTCGTGCACAGCCTTTCGCTGCGTCCTTCCTCAGTCCTGTCTCCCCAGCAGGGGGCCCGACCTTGGTCTCTAATGGTGCATGTACGTTTTTCACTTCTTTATCGTATTGTGTGTATGTGCTAGTGCTTTTTCACTCCCATCCCACTACCAGACAGCTTCCCGCCCAGTAGTGTTTCTTTGCGCACTGGTCAGGAAATGGAGAATTGTTACATGTGAGTAACAATTCAAGATATTTCAATTTAAATTATTTACAAAAGTTTTTTAGTTTGCTAATCTTCAAACGCACACTGATTCGAACTAAGAAAAAAAACACGTAATTAAATCACACTTATAGGCGAATACCGGATTTGTGTCGGAAACAAGTGGAGTAAAGTGGGACAAAAGTTCGAGTAAGCGGGGCAAAAGTTCGAGTCGTAACCCAAATCTGTAAATCCTAAAACACGTTTCCCAACTAACGTTTTTCATGTCGTAATCGCTTTGCTTATTTCATTTATCCCTGGGGGCGACCCCAGTATAATTTATTGTTGCCATACATCTGTGCTGTAGCCCAAATGATATTAATAATATTAATCATAATAATAATAATCATAATAATAATAATAATAATAATAATAGTAAAATTACATGTCAAATAATCACAGGAAAAAAAAAACAACATGGTCAGAATGTAAAAAACATAAATGGAAATACACTAATTTTCTCTGTCAGTCACTGCGGCCGGCGAAAACAGATGAGAATCTCCGACGAAGCGCATCACGTGTGAGGTGAAAGTCGAATATATATGCGACTCTGTTGAACACACGCTGTAGTCCGCAAATCGCACCATATGCCCCGTAGTTCGTGCGACGCAGTGGCAGTCTCAGCATGAGGTTGTTACGGAGTGGTCGGGGTTGCACGTTTAGGTCAATTTGCCTCAGGATAGCCTCACAATCTATTCGTCCCTGTAGAGTGTCGGCGATAATCAAAGCTCTGCTGGTGTCCCTTCTAATCCGGAGAGGTTCAAGGTTTATCAGTTGGCAGCAACTATCGTAGCTGGGCGTCCGAAGCGGATCTCTCCAGGGCAGTCTACGAAGCGCAAAACGAAGAAAGCGTCGTTGAACAGATTCGATTCTCTCGGCACCATTGTTGTAATTCGGAATCCAAACCGCAGAACAATACTCAAGCGTCGATCGTACGAGGGAGCAGTAAAGAGATTTTAAGCAGTAGACATCGGTGAAATTCCTAGCTATCCTGAAGATGAATCCTAAAGTCCTAGACGACTTATCGATGACATAAGAAATGTGTTGCCTGAATGTTAGCTGTGAATCCAACACCAAACCCAGGTCTTTCACCTGATTCACGCGTTCGAGTGTCGTTTCAAGCAGGTCATAGCTGAATACAATCGGTTGCTTTTTTCGTGAGAACGTTATGGCAGAGCACTCTGCTGGGTTCACTACCATTCGATTTAAAGTACACCAACTGGCGAAGACGTTAAGCTGATGTTGAAGATTGTGGCAGTCAGCGATCGAGCAAATTCGTAAAAATATTTTGAGGTCGTCTGCATATGATAATCGAGGTCCTTCGATAACCAGATTCACGTCGTTGAAGTAGAGTAGAAAAATCAACGGTCCCAGATGGCTTCCCTGCGGTATACCTGATGTGGCAAAGAAGCTAGGTGATTTGCAATCTCCTATAGTAAGATACGAACGGAACCAACTCAACAGATTACCGCTCACCCCAAGCCTGTCGAGTTTAGCAATCGCAATGTCATGATTCAACTTATCGAATGCCGCAGATTGATTGGTATATATAACGTCCGTCTGTACCCGTTCAGTCATATTATCGGTAATGTAGGATGTGAGGCATAGCAGATTGGTGGTTGTAGTGATTAGAATCCATACCTCTCACGCCAAAGTCACGAGTTGAAATCTCACCCCCAGACAAGTCACGAATGACCCAAGAGCGTTGAAATAACAATATTAAAAGAAACCATTTATCCCTCAACATATACATATGTGAAAGTCTTTGCATTCTTTGAACTTGCCAGATCACTAAATTAGTACAAAATGTATTAAGTTGTGTCGCAAAAAACGATCATTCATATCAAACATTGTCTGACGTGTTCAAAAAGTACATATTCAATTCAATAAAAACTGAAAGTTTCAAGATAAGGAAGAATCAAAATTATCAAACTTAATTCTTAGTTTTATAACATGTGACGAAAAATATCATTAAAAATGTTTGTACTACGAAATTAATATTTTTTACGGTGTGTTTCATCATTGAGAGTCAAAAAAATAAAAGTTATTTCGATTGACACACATTTAAAATTCACGCAGATGTTCCAGTTGGATCGATATGAATTTGTAAAATGTTGTTTATGGTATTTTAGAGCAAACATAACATAAACTATTGTAAAAATAACGGGAAATTTTTCAGTATATGATGCTTGGAAATACAACTACATACTTGCCGAAGAAAGCATCCAGCTAAGTAATAAGCTCTACTCAAGGATTGTTCACTTTAAGCTCTACTAAGCCTCGTCACGTAACTAGATCACCTTTTCGTGGTACGCTACGGGATGTAAAATTGACCCCCGATTCCTAGTTCTGACTACTTCAAACTAGGGGAACAGGATTTTTCAGTAATCAAAGGAACACATCTTAGTCCTTGTTACTTTTTATGGCTTGCTGAAAGTGACAAGACTCGGCTGTTTCCACCGAGGATGATCTTGAAACAAGAAAAACATGAGTTAGTTAGTCTTCATCTATGTTATTCCTAAAATTATATTCGTTGTTGTCTAGGTTTAAGCAGTTAAGACAAGGGTTCTGATGCATGGTCATTATCGGTGTCTTTCCTTAATTTTGTTACTACGGAATCCAATTTTGATTAACGAAGAGGCGCGCCTTTGGAGGGTACTCTAACTCTTCGAAGAATATAAATAGCGGGACCTCTCAATTAGAAGCGATTGCATGCGATTAAGATAAGAATGACAACTGTATCAAAATTGAATGCTCTAAACTAAGGGCAAGGGATATACTACAATATATTAAATTTTTGATCGCAGGGGTTTTATGTCCTGAACAGAGGAAAAAAACTCTATTCAAATGGGCTTTTCGCTGCTCTGAATAGAGATAAACACGTAACTAATAGAAATCGGTTGGAAATGATTCAATGGGAATGGCTGCTTTTCTCTCATTTGGCTGCTGATGTTTAATTTTTCGTAAAATTGTTGACGTCGCTAGTGAAGCTGCCACCAGGATTGAATGGTACTAACAGAAAGTCGATTGTTTTCTGGTGGAGCTCAGTGGCACACCAACCTTTTTTTTCTTACTGAGCATAAGATCATGGTTTCAATCCCAAAGTCCATCGTATGGTTGGTTGATGGTTAGTTTTATTAACGAGGTTGTAAATCATTAGAATCTTAACTCCACGCTCTTTGAGAGCTTACTATTTATCCAATGCGATTCATATTCCACATGATGTGATGAGATCCCTTAGTGCTCTACGGATTTGTATAATAGTATAAAAAAAACTATTTGAGTTTATTTAAGCAGAGCTAAACTGCAACATATTTTGGAGATCCCAAATTACTTTGGCATTAAAACTATATGTATCCTTCATGCTATTATAGAACTCTGCTGGCCCAAAAAATCAATCGAGACAATACACAATACCTTGAGTCCGTAGATCATCTAGATCAGCTCTTAGAGATTGATGGATATTATTTTTAAAACAACTATGTACCGTATGCGTGATAATGTTTGCACCATTGAGCAATTTCAAAATTAAAAAAATTCTCAAAAATTTCGTTTCAGAGTTTTTTTTTATTTATTCAAAGGGGGATGTTTTTCAGAGTCCTAAACTATGTTAATTTATGGTTCGAGGCGTGGCACGGAGCCCCATCTTGTTGAAATACAACATTTGGCTTCGGACCGTACTGTCCTTTGATCGACGAAGAACATACTTACTTAAAATCTCAATGTAGACCTCCGTGTTGACCTTGTCGCCTTCTGGAATGAACACCGGACCATTTTTTGCCATCGAAAGCCACCAATCCAAACACCATAACGCTAGCAGGATGCTTGGTCAGATACACGTTCTTGTGCTCGTCAGCCACGTCTTTTACCGGAAGAGAACTAATATACCGGTCGGTTCTGGAATTTAATACGGGATCGACGGTAAACATGCTCTCGTCGGTGAACAGGATTACCAGATTTTTTCGCTTATGGAAGTTCAAGATTTTCTTGCATCGTTCGACTCGTAGCTCCCGGATACGGTTGGTAATCATGTTAGTTTTTTCCGTGCCCTCGACTTCGCCCCGAAATCTTCTTTTACGATCTTCCGTGCCGTAAAGTCACTGATCACGTGTTCCTTTGCCATTTTTCTTATTGAACGCACTGGATTCACCCGAATCTTCCTTTTGATAGCAGCGATAACCAAGGTTGCAAAGACTCATTTCAGCTAAAACAATGTTTTTCTAAATTATGAAATAATTAGATGCCATGATCAAATTTTGAATTGGTAGGATACAAGAAGAGGTTGCAAAGAATGTGTTTGACATATTAAACCTGTTTATTTCACTTCATGAGAGTCACAATCAGCGATTTTTCACAAACTCACTCACTCACTCACTCACTCACTCAGCGATCAGCAAATCGCTGATTGTGACTCATAGAAAGCAAAATTTACAGGTTTTATGTTTACAACGCATACTTTGTAACCTCTTCTTGAAAGTTACAAGTAAAACATGCCATCATACCATCTTTTGGTTTTATTATTCCGAAAAACATTATTTTAGCTGAAATGAGTCTTTGCAACCTTGGCGATAACCCTCGGAACCCGAGTTGACCTCGGACGGCATTGTTGGAAGGTCGGTAGAAGATCCTGCAGACGGGTCAATTGTAGGAGTATCGACAGAAGCTAATGCAACTCGATACACGATCAAAGTTAGGAGTCAAGTCCAGGTCTACAGCAGCGCCGGTGGTGTAGTGGTAAGCGTGATTATCTCTCACCCCAGCAGGCCTGGGTTCGATCCCAGTCGGCACGGCCGGGATGTTCTGAAGCATAACATCTCTGATCACGTTGAGTTGATGAGTCGATAGGTAGGGTTCAGGTGTGGGAGCTGCCTCCCTGGCGTCAGTAGCATTGGTGTTCAGCACGGAAAACAAAATCGACGAAAAACAAATCAAGGTTAAAAAAAAAGTCCAGGTCTATAAGCTACTAAAGTTATCCAATCTTTTGGATGGTACTGAGATCGTCGTTCAGCTGCATTCCAACTTAAATGTGAGCCGTTTCGTTATTTCGTGCTTTGAAGCGATCCGCATGGAGGATCAGGACGTTCTGCTTGTTCTCATTAGCCAGGGAGCCATCCGAGTCCAGCAAATCACTCGCAAAGAGCCAGTCAACACGTCAGCCCTGATCCTTACGTTTAACAGGAGCAACTACCTGTCTCATGTCAAAATTTGTGTCCATTGCGTCACTACCCACCCGTACTACCCTAATGCTCTCTTGTGCTATGGTTGTGTCCAATATGACCATCCCCGTGTCCGCTGTTCGAACAACCGTCAATGCCTTATAGGAAGGAAGAGGAAGTGATCCGTCTAAAATTGAATCATAATCAAACGTACCTTGAAGCATGCCAGCGAGTCAAAGCAGGAGCAGGGAGTTACACCGCAACTGTAGTCTAGCAGACTGCCGACCGGAAAATAACAGAATAGAAGAAAATGGAGGAGAAAGACGCCAAAATTGCTCAACTTCTTGAAGTGATGAGAAGAAGGACGAAAAACTCTACACATCAAACCGATTCTATCACCGCAAGTTCAACAAACCCCGCTAGCCCTGCCGAGCAAGCCGATCCATCCTTACGAAAGTCAAACGAGCCAAGAAATCGAACCGACACTGCATTTTCATATCCTGAGAAAATCAGGAGAACCGCATATAGCTGCACCGTCGATGCACCTCAGAAGTAGATCGCGAACAACAACGGAACCCAGATACAACAAGAAGAAGAAAAGGCATGACAGTAGCAACATAACCTCACACGACTGACAAAGCCCACCTCTGAAGAAGCTCGTTAAAAAAACACCAAAATCCGACCAGGAAACGATAAGCGTCGACGAGGATAAGATCAAAGAGGCGCCCCTAGCCAGCATCTTCGATAAGATCCATTCCTTCAAACGTTTATCAACCAGCAATACATACCGGACAACGACAACGATCGTCTTCAAGGGAGGGAAGTGTAGTACCCTCTTCATTCTCACATGAGAGAGCGCAGCAGGCTGGAAGATCCGTTAGGGACGTCATACCCCAACCTATTGATGAGTCGCGCGGTCGATTATGAAACATTAGAGCAACATACCATCTACCTAACTACGATAATACCACCTCGATATCTACCGCTTACATCCAATTGCACCCAACGAACGCAGCAGTAGTGCCAATCAAAAATCCACCGTCAGCCAACACTAGCTACCACAACATTGTGATTGCTACCGGCGCTATCACTCCTAGTAACCGGTTCGGGAATTTTCCCGCCGGTGAAGTTCGTCGTCAACAGCAAAGTCGAGATGCATCGCTACCGTCATCATTACTGCAACAGACAGTATTCCGAAATCGGTGTGGGGAGGAAGAGCGTCATGCGGGAGTGGATCACCGGGGGGAAGAGAGTAGGACCAGTCACTAGTGTCTTGCACCCTTTGTCTCCTCATGGAATCCAATCGTTTCTTCTGCACGAACACACAGTTCATCATCATCGTCTACGACAAGCCACCGTAATGGCACAAAATGCTTTGTATTGCAGTGGAACATACCCCAAGCAACACAGAAAACATCTCAATTCTTTTATTATTCTTTTTAAGTTGCCCAGAAATCCCTTAAATGGTACAGGGAATACATCTTGATACGACAAAGTTTCAACTTTGTTGCTTCATTTACTTTAGGTCACAATAATGAAACTCAACTGTTTCAATGTACTGCTTGGATGACCTGTCAAATCATGCCTCAAATGGGAGGAGCAAACATGTTACACTCAAATTGGTATGAAGTTATATGCTACGTGATATTGTATGAAACACTTGAGCAACAAATCTAGCTTGTGTTGTGTTTGTTGAATGGGAGTTCCATAAAACATTATGTTTCTTAAAACTTTGGTGCAACAGAGTGTGAACTATATGTTTTTTGTACCTATTGAGCAACTGTTTCGAAATTTTACTAAAAAGTTGACGAACCAAGATGTGTTGAAGAACCTATTAGCAATCTTGTTCCAATTAAGCGTATGAATCTATAAGTTTTCAAACTTCGTTTTGCAACCAACTGAATCAAGTTGTTACTGTAAAGGATTGTTGTAACCATCTACTATCTACCATGGCTCAAATATGTCTTGTCACTTTGATGTTGTAAAATATTTTTGGACAACATTGGCAAAAGCGGAGAAATCGTAATGCATGTGCTAACATCTGCATGAGAAATGGAAGACCACGACGAGGACGATAGGATTACGGATGGCGGGGGACGATGGTGACTAAAGACGATACCAACAGCGGCTGGCGTGGCCGTAGTCTCTCAACCAAGCGGGTGTTCCAAAGGGCTAAATAGAAAGGTGAGAAGCCTGAGAGACGATAGATTGGTTGTTGCATGAGCTGGGGGCAGCAAATATATTGATACCGCCGAACGGAGATGTGGCCGTTAAGGATCCGATAGAGACGGAGCTCGTATTTGTCGGAACTGCTGGCGAACTGGAAACAGCACCAAATAGCGGGTGGATCGCCAGAACTAGTGGCTTATAATGCTGAAACCTGATGACTGCTGGCGGAGGAGCTGCACCGATGCCGCTACCACTCGATGTCACATTGCTACTGACAAGTGACGTTTAAAGCACGCACATACTCAACAAATTCTATGATTGTTCAAACTACGCATTTGCTACTTAATTTCAACATAACTGGAACATGGATACCATCGATAATACGTAATGGTGCAGTTATGTTGACAAATCGTTGCGGTGTTGTTGCAGTTCAATATGAATCATTAATTTTAATATCCACTCATCTGAAACGTAAAAAATACTTGTTGTAAACTTTTCATGATGTCTTGAAAAATAGCCACATTATTGTAACGTACTATTTAACATGTTTGCAACAGTTCAGTGAGATGGATTATATCTGAACGAACCGTACACTGCCGGCCGAAATTATGTTGCTATAATGGAAAATGTTCACAAATATTCCAAACATTAAAAAATTAAATCCATTCAGAATTTTACACTTGTTAGGTTATGAGAGGGCGTTTTGATTTGTAATCGATGCAGGACATTAAAGAACTATATTAAGTTCTCCGTTTTGGTTGACTCTATTTTCTTAAGGTGTAACATTGTTCAGGTGAAGGCTTTGATTTGTATTTTGTCAAAATTTCGATAGAAATCTTTGCTTTATAATTATAAGCTATTTTTTAAAAGATCAGTGAATGATGACTAGATGATTATTAAAAGAAGTCTAACGGTTTGCGTAATCGACGTAGTGAAATCGCTTTAATTCTCGCCCAATAAACTGGGAGTTTAAATCCTTAGGGTTTGAAGTATGAACTTTAAGCGTTGAAATATCGATCCCATTTACTAATTATTTGATAGTAATATTATGATCGACCAAGGGGTAAAAAAGCAAGGATTTATGTATTGACCAGAAATTGATGATACGCAGCAGCTAGCTGGTATATTAATTTGGAGTTGAGTTTTTGTTTCTTGTCTCCGGGAGTCATACGAGTCCCACAACTGATCTCCAACGACCGTCTTTGGAATCTGTAACCGCTCAAGTTTTTTCATTTTTTTTTTAGAGAATATTGGCGGGTAACTACATTTTTTTTTCAGACATCATGGCACAAAGATGGACTCAAAGCCGCAGAAAATCAACCTTTCGGTTTTGTTGGGAGTCCAACTTTCTTCGTTGAGATTAAAAGCGTATTGTTACATGCTAATTTTCTATGAAATCTTTGGAAAAAATGATTTTCTTGGATTATTTATATCTTTTTCAACATTTGGGATCATCCACAAATTTAGTAATGGAATGAAGGGAGAGGAGGCTTGACATTTTCATTCATAAAATTTAGTAGGTGTAAAACCTAATTTTTCTTAAGCTATTCAATGCCAAAACACCTCCAAATACATTAAATGCGCAAATGCATGTAAAAAAATACCCAAATCGATATCTAACGATCTTCTGAACAAGACTTTCGGGGGAAGGGTTGCGAACTGCAAATTTTACAGAGTCTTACAAGGATGGGAGGGGGATTTAATGATCATTCAAAAACCCTTACATAATTTGTGGATGGTTACCTATAAGAAAAATCAAAACGCATCGAAAAAAAATCGAACTGGTAAACTTTCGTTTGATTTGCAAACCCCCAAATCAAAAATTTACACTATTTCAGTTCATAATATTTTCAGAATCAAAAGGTTTTTTTAAATACTGCAATGCTCATCAAAACTTGAGACGTTTGCAGTTCTATTGCAATGGATAGATAGAAATATTCTGTTCAAAAATGATGAAATTATGAAAGTTTTATCATTGTTCAGCATCAGACAGTTGGGGTTTGCGGCTATTTTAATTTGTTTTTATTTCATTTATTTATTTACTTATTGATTGTTTGATTTTTGAAATTGATAAAAATTAATACCATTTATTTTATTTAAAAAATATGTTTAAGTTTAAATATATGCATAATATACTTATTCAAATTAGTTTTTAAGCATTTTTGCGTTCAATAAACTTTCTGTCAGATAAAAAATTAAAATTAATAGGATCTATCGGTACTGCATAAAACAAACGCTTATTTGGCCTTGATTGATTGTTACTTGTAAAGTATTTATTTTAAATTAACTACCCAAGTAACCAACAAGCCCGTTAATTGCCCTTTTTGGTATATAAGGCTGCTATACGACTGATATAAAGTTCGGAAACCCTATATTTACCTTATATCGCAAATAGGGCGATTTTCGGGTAATTAGCGGGCTTGGTGGTTACTTGGGTATGCTGATTAGAATTTAGGTTTGCGGACACTTCATGAAATAGGGGTCTGGTAAGTGTGTTTTAGTTGCCCACTGATGTGACGGGGTGTGGCATCTACCAGCTTGTCAAAATATATTGTCGGTGATCGGCTCATAACAGAGCGCTGCCTTGCCTTAGAGAGCCGAAAAAGTGCCTGGGTACATTATGTAGAGTGACCGCTGACCATCCCATTGATTATTACTTTTTTTTAACATAATAACTCATCATAATGCTAATTTAATTCGGTTAGAATGAAACCAAAAAATAGTCACATTCGCAAACACAACCGCACGTACAAATAAACAACAATGGTTGTACTGACCCGCAATGTATACAATTAGAATGCTGTTGGTAAGATTGGCAGCCATATGTAATCCACCAGAAATAAACATAATAAACTTATTTTTCAATTTATTAATGTTTCACTCCTTATTAACATAAAAACATAAAATACTTATTACAGCTGGAATGTTTTCCAATAGTTTGAATATAAATATTTTATTTTACAGATCAATTTTTATTTCGACATATTTTCAAGCTGCAAATTTGTGGCATCAATTTATAAGTTTTGAAGGCGTATATATTTAATCGAAGCAAAATGTGTAATTTCACCATAAAACTAGATGCGTTTGAAAAAAAAAGACTAGTTATCAATATTTTAAAGTAATTAATATCATACTTTTATTCAATGACTTTTTCTAAGATTGTCATCTCTGATTTTACAGTCTGAATAAAAACATCAGTTTGCTTTTCCCGCATCACCTCACAAAAATATCCTAAACATTTATGTGGTTAACTTGAATGTAATTTACATGTATTCGAAAACATCACAGTACAGTTTTAAATATTTCAGTGAAACATTGCTGTTAAGTCAGTTGAAACCTCATTTAAAACTTGTGTCATTCAAATATCATGTTACATGCACCATATTTGCAACACCTTATGCCACAAACATAAGTTGCAAAGAGACTCCACCTTCTGCGCTTTTTAAGGTACAATGAAGCTTTATATGCGGTGCGTTGTCCCTAATTTAGACCGTCTATTAGTCACACTAAGGTTGTTGTTACTCGCTGAGAAACAAATGGTGTTGCTTGGGACGTGGCTTACGCGCCAACATCAGCGATCTCAAGCTGCTTATCAGGCAGCATGAACCATCCGTAATAGCTTTGCAGGAGTGGACAACCGCATTATCGCATCGGACTTCACCGGCAAGAACTACACGTTGCTCTTTGAAACCGGCAGCCGTTGGTATTTGCAACAGGGAGTGGGGCTTGCAATCCGCGAAGGAGTACCCTTTGAACACATCGAAATCGACTGCAACCTCCAAGCCTTTGCAGTTCGGATCCATCTTCCGATACCAATGACGGTGGTGTCGGTATACATCCCTCCCAGCAATGTAATACCGAGATAGACGACTTGTTTGCACGATGACCCAGTGCCATTGTTGTTACTTGGTGATGCTCACCATCCCGCCTGGAGCTCCACATCTTTGAATGCACTTGGCCGCTTCATCGCCGAGAAAGCGCTGACTCAACAGCTAATTATCCCAAACGATGGTTCGCACACTCGGATTGACCCAGCAGCCGGTTCATCGTCTGCCATAGACCTCTCGATTTGTTCCGATCACCGTTTCCTCACCTGTTCCGGTCACAAGTGAAGAAGATGGCTCTATGATCAATCGGACTGTACATGTGCATAATATTTCCTATAATTGATCTTTTGACACCAAGATAAAAATCACGTCGGGGCCGTCACTAACTCCGATGTTTTATTCGAGGTCTGCTTGTCTTTGTTATTGTTTTTTTTTTTAGTGATACGGTCCTTCGTCATTTCTAGGGATTGTTTTCAAGCTTAGATGCATACCTCGGCATTTACTTTTGAAAATATCACTTCATAATATCTGTTTGTTAGCTGAGATCTCAACAAAAATCTAATTTGTTAGCTGAGTCTCAGCAATTGTTTTACTGAATCTTAGTCGCAGAACTACTCGGCAAGACAATTTAAGTGTGAGGGTTTTTTTTTTTGTAATTAGGCACCGCTATTCTCAAATGCAAAAATCAAAATCTGTTTTGAAGAAAGATTTTTTTCAACTCTCATATTTTGCTAAATAAATTCAACTTAACCATACTTTTTCATCCAGTGCCATTTCACCTCACTGAGTTTAGTTGGACTTTTCGTATGGAACTAGGCGACGATGCTGATATCTCTCTTCTTCTGGGCGGCGGCGTAGTTGGCTGGTTGCTCCCAAAAGGTGACTTTCTGGTGCCAAGAGGCAAACGGTAAGAGGCAACAAAACTTCCGCATTGCAGATGTGTACATTTGATATGGTGGAAAGCATTTAACTATTTTTAACTTTTTTTTTTCATCTCATATACAGGTACGTGTGTATACGGTCGATTCATAAGCCTGGGATGGTCCTGTTTTGATCCTCTGGGAGGAATTATCACCAAGCATACTCAATTTAGGAATCACTCTCAGTTTTGAATAAAAAAATGGTATAAGACTCTGTTCGGTGTGAGTGGGGCTATTCAGTTATAAAGTTATGACCATTTACACTAGTTTGAGGTTTCGGCCAGGTCACAATATGGTCAACTGAGTCTTACTCTGTCAGATATACAAAAAAATAAACAAACAAATTCAACTCACCTGCAGAAAAACTCAATCACATAGCAGAGGAAAGCTGCAAAAGAAAAAGCAATTGAGCAAAATTTGTTTTTATCATGTAACGGTCCCTTTTATATTTATATCGGACCAACATGAAACGAATGCTACAAAAGGAGGTGGGCTCACTTGTTGCACAAGTTGTTTGATGCATTCAGTTCCTATTGGTTTAATTTAATGCAGTACATGTAGGAACCCTCATGATTGTAACATGACAAGTGTGGGTGGAAGGATGCTTCAGAAATTGATTCGTTTGAAAGTGCACTTATCGTTTTCTGAAGACCTGCTTAGTTTGTGGAACTGGCTTGAGGTTTAGAAGGAAACGAACATTACTGAAAATGAAATGAAAGCAATCAGCATAAAAGGATACGTACTGGATGGATCGTTTTCAATGATACTACAATTTTGTTATGAAGATATTTGAATAAATCCTCTTAAAAATGATTGATTGTCAACTAATTGTGGGGAAAAATAATGCCTCGCTTATTTTTAGTAGACAATTGGTTATTCAAAAAAAAAAATAATGTCAGCTGGAGAGTAATCAGAGTTTTACCCATTAATAAAATCAAGTTGCGATCTTCCCTGCGATACATGCATTTAATAAGCTATCTCTTGCTACAATCAGAAACCAAGATACAGAGAATAGCTTCATAAGAAAATAAAGAATAAACTCACTTACGAATCTGGAAAACAAATTGCATGCTTGAGATTCACTCACTCACAATGTCAAAATAAACATTGCAGTTTAAAATGCATAAAAACCGCTCAAACTTTAATTATTAACATACTTCTGCATATTGTTTTTTTTTTTTCTTCCTAGATTTGTTTCTCATCGATCTTGTTTTCCGTGCTGAGCACCAATGCTACCGACGCCAGGGATACAGCTCCCACATCTGGACCCGGGTAGGCGTGATCAGAGATGTTATGCCTCAGAACATCCCGGCGGCGTCGACTGGGATTGATCCCAGGCCTGCTGGGGTGAGAGGCAATCACGCTTACCACTACACCACCGGCGCCGCTTTCTGCATATTGTGTTAGCTTTCCATTAACGGATGCAAAAACAACAGTATTAACTAAGAATATCGCCAAAATATAAAACAAATAATTTTTTAACCCGAAAACCCATCACCATCGTTGACGTTTGCGTTGTTGGATTTTACAAGGCAAAATCCATAGGCGAATGAACTCACGCATGAGATTTTAGTTTTTTACAAACACTGACTTTTACAAGGTTCTCATAATTTCTATGAAGTTTACTGCACTACTACAAATTCCCGTTTTTTTAATTGCTTTGATTTTCATAAGTTAATTTTAGTTTCTTGAATCTCTTAAAAAATATTTTAAAATTCCAAAAGTTTCATAAAGTTAAACATAGTTCCGAAATTCTACGAAGTTTCCAAAACGTGTATACGGCTGCCAATTCTACGATAGGATATTGAACAATCCGCCACATACTGACAGTTGCTTAAAATGGGATTTTTTTTTTATAAGGGCTTCATAGTCTTTGTCAAGGCGTATTTTGAAAGGTTTGGATTGTTAGGGTTAAATATGCTGAACGAGTCACAAAAGCTTATTATTACATGAAAGTTTATAGGTAAAATAAGATAGCACCGATCTCGTACCGTACGGGCTGAGATTTTCGGCGGTTTTAGTTTTATATGAATCTCTTGTACCGCCGAAAATCCAGTTCCGTACGACACAAGCTTGGTTCTGTCTGACGATAGCTTAAAATGTGGGTTCTTAAGAAAAGTGAAAATCATAGTCGCTGAAAAACAAAAATTTCCGCTGAGAGAAGAAATGATAATGGTCAATTTTCTCGAGAGCAGAGGTGTTAATGTCATGAAAATTTAAAAAGGAAAAATGTCGTGACATTAGTATCCACCGTATAATTTAGTGGTGACATCTCTGCAGCATAAATGAACATTACCACCTCTACTCGAGATAATTTCTATGCTTGAATGAAGTTCTCCGGCTCTTTGCTTTCACTTTTCATTCTCTGTAGGAGTGAAAAGTGCAGTTTCTCTTCTCACACAAGTGATAGTTTCGATCTTTGATGCTGATGGTCCTACCTTTTAACCCAACAACGATTTTAGCTGGACATTGTATCTTTAGGATAGTTAAATTTTCACATTTTAACCAGATTAGCAAAAAAATCAATTTGATTACATTTACAGATATAACTTCCCTCTATATCATACAATTGCTTCAATTGCGATATAAAAAAAAGATTAAGTCGTCGAACTCAAATATTCATATATACTAATTGTTGACTTATTATGATTAGGTTATTCTTCTTCGATTTTCCTCATAGGAAAACCTAATCAGTCTATGAGAGTCATGCGTTTTTGAGAATTTGAATAAAAATGAACTCAAAAATGAGTTAGATTCACCGGCCATGTTTTTGAAAATCATCAATTCTACCGTTTTCATACTCTTGTTTCTCGCACGATCAAGGTATTTGATGGAGTATTTAAGAGGGTTAGATTTTTAAAAGTCTTCAGTGGGAATGAAACTGATGAACACTGCACATTGTAGTCGAAATACGCATCTGTTATGGATTTCAAAATTAATGAAGTGGGATTAAATGAAAGAAGTCCTTTCATTTCGTTCCTTTTTTTCTGTTTAATTTAAGCATTCCGCTGACAACCAAATTTCTTTACTTCAATATTTGGTTTTTTTGTTATATGATCATCTCGGTGCCCCAGTATCAACTGATTTTGATTACGGAGCAAAATATCGTGAGTTCAATCGCAGGTTCCATCGTGCGGAGATCTCAGCTTTGTAGTGTTTTGAGTATTTTTGTTTTTGTGTGTTGTATACAGATTTACGATTTGTGGCTAACTGGCAGCACTGTGATTGAGTTGTCAATTTCTGTGTTCTACAAGTCTGATTGCAATTCGTTTTCCTGTATGTTTGAATATATGTGTGTAAGTAGGTTTGAAAGCAAGTTAGAAGGAAAGCCAGGGCAATTGTAATTCAACAACCGACACGTTCGGACACAAATAAAAAAAAAAACGTAAAAAAAAAGTTAAAACCGAGTGTTTTGTTTCATCATTCTCTCTACAGCTTCCTTGTTTTTTTTTCTGTCGTAGAAGAAATCTTAGAAAATTAACACTAAAAAAACTCTATCCCGAAAAAAAGTACATTTACTTTTATTTTAATACAGCGTGTGCTCGATCAGAGTGTGAAAACTGACCAACTAGCATTGTGTGTTATGATGAAAGCTCATTTCTCTTAAATAAAGAATAAAAAAAAAATCCTGTAATTAAATTCTCCAAATGTATTTATCTGAGAACTCGAGACTTTCTCGTCCATTTTCCTGGAAACTCGATTAAGTGTTGGAAGTGTTGCTTTGCCTGTAACCACGTTATTTGAAGTAGGGACAGTTTATAATTATATAATCTTTCAAGTGCTAATTTACTATGATTCTTTTTAGTGATTCTTTTCAGTTAGACTGATAGTACAAAATCAGTAAGAAACCCTTTTCGTAGCTAGGAAAATTACCGCTGCGTAAAAGAAGAAAGGTAAAAAAAAACTATGTGCGTGTAGGAAAATGTGCGTGTCTTAATCGTAGTCGAACAGCCGTTCGGCGGCTTTCTATCTCCAGTGTAGGAAACCATTCGACCAACCGTTGCCGCATTCTTCCGTTGAGTTCTCCATTGCGCAAATACCCTGGCCAATCGTCAACCCGGTCAGAAGGGGCCGCGCCGTCACCATCGCGCCCAAACAGCATTACCCCGGAATAATCTTCGCTAAGGTGGAAAGCCCTAGCAGCGGGCAATACGCACAGCAGTAACAGGCCTGTAAGTGCAAAGAGCTCTTGTTTTTATGGTCCGTGTGCACATGAGATCGACGAATGAGTAACGTTGTCCTGAATGAACGCCTAGATAGATATAACCGTCATCTATTCACCTGCGGGCTATAGTTAGCAAGCACATTTGTTTCGAGGACATACAATGGTCCGGACCGAAAAGGTTCAGGCACGCACAGGTAAGATAGGGACGATTAGAATAGAACCAAAATTTGGTTGTTGAAATTATTGTAAATTAAAATGCTTTTTTTTTATTCTTAGATCAATATAAAGCTAGTACCCTCCCTATCCCGCTGTTTGTATCATGGCGATTATAATCCTGAAAGATTTCGTTTCGTTCGCTTTACTTCCCTTTTGAAGGAAGGCGTGATTTGAGATGTTATGCCTCAGAACATCCCGGCGGCGCTGACTGGGATTTTGAACCCAGGCCTGCTGGCGTGATAGATAATCACGCTTACCACTTCACCACCGGTAAGCTACCTGTTTGGCTTGCAAAATCTTGAAGTTTGGCATCGATATTGATATGGTTCCGGTCATGTCCCAAATTGGCACTGGGGAACTCAGAATCTGCTCTAGGAGGGCCATCGAAACTTGTGATGCTGAAAAGATTGACATAATTGATCACTTTACCGGAACCGATTTCAAGGAAATGCCAAGCTCTCGGTTGATTGATAACGGATCCTGAATCTGTGGCCAGTGTTGAATTCAGAATTGCTTCTTGTATCAGGGAAAAATATAAATAAAAAAAATCATTCCTGAAACAATACAAGTGATGATTTTACATAAATTTTACATACAGTTTGTAACATACCCCCAAAAAATCCGGAACAATTCCGGCAGTCACTGGCCACCACAAATTTTAAAATTATTTATTAAAACTGCTAAAAATTATGTATTCAAACTGATATTAATAATAAAATGCTATAAATGCTTTCAACGGTGCCGGTGGTGTAGTGGTAAGCGTGATTACCTCTCATCCCAGCAGGCCTGGGTTCAATCCCAGTCGGCGCCGCCGGGATGTTCTGAGGCATAACATCTCTGATCACGCCTTCCTTCGGATGGGAAGTAAAGCCGTTGGTCCCCGGTTCATGAGTTGATGAGTCGATAGGTAGGGTCCAGGTGTGGGATCTGCCTTCCTGGCACGTCGGTAGCATTGGTGCTCAGCACGGAAACCAAGATCGACGGAAAAAACAAACCAAAGGAAAAAAAATGCTTTCATTTTAGGATTTCCCTCAATAATCTTACGATTCTGTCCAGCATTCCTTTGAAACTTTCTCTTTGAAAATCGGAATTCTATGCAGAACACTTTTAGAATTGTCACCCGAAAATTCTTCAAATTCACCCAACGTTTTGAATTTCTAAATATTCTTACGAGATTTTGATTCAATTTCTGTCTATTTAATTCTTTACAGTTTGTAATATTCCTGGAAATCTCGCGATATGGCATTTAAAGTATAGAAAACTTTTCTTCTATAACTTCCTTGGATTTAATCACAGAATTCGAAAGAAATTTCCCATAATTTCCCTGAAATGCGTCTCAAAATGCTATTGAGAACCGGAGGTGAACCAATCTCAGGCTGAAAGCCTCCCTAATAAAGAAAACTTAACTTAACTTAATGCTATTGAGGAGGACCTTTTTGCAACAATTCTCTTGAAACTCTAATAAGAATTCCCTTGGAAATTTCATCAGAAACGCCTGGCACACACTACTCAGAGTTTTTTTTTGGACATATTCTAGCAAACATTACCAAGCTATTTGACACTACGTCTAAATTATTAAGAAATATTGTAGAAAAACTTTTCAAATTATCTTCAAACTAGCTCAAAATTCTAGTTAAAATGTTTGAATTAAATTTCATTGGAATTATTATTCATATTTTCTTGCAGTTCTTCTCATAATTTCTCGGTGTAAAAGGCTGTTGCTAATTTTATGTATATTTATGTGACTTCACTTACACTTTTCTTAACAAAATCACATAATATTGAAGAGGGAAAATAAAAAAATATATATGAGGAGATTACCGCCAGTAAAGATTGCATATTAATTTTATATTTTTTTTTAATTTTTGCAGCACCGGCCTGAATTGATCCATCAAGATTGTAGAAGATATTGAGCCTTAGATATAGTTTCAGGATTTTAGTCAAATTATCAATAAGTTTGCATTATTTAATTAATTATGAATCCCTTCTGAATTATCTTGGAATCCTCCTTGAAATTCTTTCCGATTTGCCTCACAGTTCCCTAGACAACATATCATTATCCCCATAATAGCCTCTTCAGAACCATTTTTGAACTAACCTGTAGTTCTTCTTACAATTTTCTTGAAATACTTCTCAAAATTACCTGGAATATCAAATAAATTTCCATTGAAAAACTGCTTAGAATTAATTCATACCATTCCCTAAAAATTATTTACTATTCTCTTCGAAACTCATTTGGATTTTTCATCATAATTATGTATCTAGTCAATGCCTCATGGAATCCTAAAATGTTGTCCTTATCCATGAATCATGAGCTCGTGTAATCTTAAAAAAAAAACTAATCTGAAAATTCAAATGTGGACATCAGTGTTTTATATATGAAATTCTGTGCTCAATATATCAATTTGGCCTAGTATGTTTCGTATAATTTACATGTTACTTATATACATTTCAAACAAACAATTTCAAACATTTCATATTTCAGTCATTAAAAAATCATCTTAATTTAGTTCTTTAGTTTTTTAAAATCGATCGGATTTATAAACTGTCTGAAAGAGCTCTATTTTCTGAGCACAATGGTGTTTGGTCGTTCCCATAATTTGTATATAAATGTTTAAATCGAGCATTTGAACAAAAAATAGCACATAACTGTTTGACACATAACTAACAAATTGACAGCTCGCCCCATATAAGGTAACAATTTCTCAATTGTCTATTTGGAGCATATTTTGTATTGTGAGAACAGTGAAAAAGTTATCCAATCGTAGTGTTTACTGTTGTGTTATTGTCGATATCAGAAGCTCTGCAGAATCCAACTCCTCCGTGCGTATTAGAGCATCTCCATTGCTTTTTCTAAATTATGTTTGGAAACTGGGTCAGTATGAATTTCGCCTGTGACCAATGCGCTAAACCAGTTTAAAGCGAATAAATAATCCGTCTTCTGCATGGCGATTTGCGACAACATGATTCACCTGAAGTGCGGTGGCACAAAGTTAAACAAGGCTTTTCTGAATATTGTCCACACTAGCCCGAACTTGTTTTGGAAGTGCAACGAGTGCGCCTAGCTGATGAAATTTTCTGCTGATTCGTCGTTTGGTAGTGCGGTTAATTATATCACCGAGAGACAGGAAATCACATACGCTGAGCTCAGTAAGGAAATGGCTAAACAAGGACAGCAGATCACTAAGCTGTTGAAACGAATTGCTTTGACAACTCACACACTAAGGTTCCGGCGATCTTATGCATCAACCACCATTAAAACGGCGTCACAATGTAGGCTCGCTCACCAGCAAACCACTTGTTGGTGGTACTAAAGCAATAACGGATGACAATGTCTTTACCGAGGTCCTTACTGTCCCTGAACCTACCGAGCTGTTTTGATGTGCTAGGATCCGATTAAGGTTGTGCCGCTAGTCGAAAAAGGAGCCGGCATCAGCCGTTTGAGCGTCATCTCATACAATATCAGATTGGCTCTCAAACTACGCGAAGTTGCTCTTACATTGGATACGTGGCCGAAAGGAATTTTATTCCGTGGTCCTGTTCCGGGACCTTCTGAGTTCTCAACTCCCATTTCCGGACTAGACACAGTATACTGATTCAGAATTGGATGCCGAGTTGTGAATTGGAACGCTGTAATCCAGAACGCACTGTTTGTCGCATTATGGGAGACATCGAACCAAAGTCGTTCAATTTCTTGCCTGGAAGAAAGGATTATTTACGCTGGAAATCGTGAAATGCTGCTAATGTTCATGAGCTTATCACTTATAATGATTTTAAATACTAAGAGTCCTAGCAATAACTTCGTTAGCATTCAGAATATGGGAAGGAGTTGGACATTTACATAGTACTAACAAAAGAAGGACAAATTTACTGAAATAGTGTAAGTAAACACAAATAAATCAGACACAAAATATGTATTGTAAATTACACTTGGTTGGAATTGAGCGGTACCGGAGGTGTAGTGGTAAGGGTGATTATCTCTCACCCCAGCAGGCCTGGGTTCAATCCCAGTCGGCGCCGCCGGGATGTTCTGAGGCAAAGCATCTCTGATCACGATAAGGGAAGTAAAGCCGTTGGTCCTCGGTTCATGAGTTGATGGGTCGATAGGTAGGATCAAGATGTGGGAGTTGCCTCCCTGGCGTCGGTAGCATTGGTGAAATCAAGGGAAAAAATACACTTGGTTGGCCATATCTCTACTTACAACATTTTCTTTGAACTTCTTCGTTTTTGGATTTCAGAAAAAAAGGATATTGTAAGTAGACGAAACTCCGCGGAATTCCGTTATATTTCATTATTATTGAAAAGTAAACTCGAAAATTTATGTTCTCTTTTTTGTCAGGTATTTTCATCACTGCGACCATTTTTCTGATCTATTGTGATATATTCCCCTTTTTTTTCTTTAGCTATATCAAGATACCGTATCACTATTATTAGGAGTGATCGCCATCGTTTGACTAATAGCATTATCCCAGCACGGCATTATACTTCGAATAAAATGCACTGCCGTACTGGGAGCTGTTCTCCAAATGTCAAAGGGTTCTGTCAGCCCCTTGTCGAAGAACTGACGTCTTTGATTGAAAATGGCCGGACAGTGGCATAGCAAATCATCTTGAAGTTTTCCAATCAGCCTCAAGTGATAACGGCTCGGACAATGACCTGTTATAAGACCTGCATATATACTAAGATCTTTCTTAGAAAGTTCCAGGATTTTGTGGGTCACAGAAATGTTTGAATTAAATCGCTTCGACTGCCTAGCAATAGAAGTGTTCTTCCACTTTTGAAGATTCCCACGCTTTTCTTCCTTTGGGTAAATGGCACGATAGTAGTTTTTGAAGGATTTATGTTTAATCCTTCCCCATCACACCACGATGAGACAAAATTTAAAGCAATTTGCATTCTGTTAGCGATAATACAATCATATTTGCCACGTACAATTATGACTACATCATCTGCGAAGCCAATTATTTCGAAGCCTTGAGCTATTACATTTTTGAGAAGATCATCGACTATTAAATAACGGCGCCGGTGGTGTAGTGGTAACCGTGATTACCTACTCACTCCAGCAGGCCTGGGTTCAATCTCAGTCGGTGCCACCGGGATGTTCTGAGGCATAACATCTCTGATCACGCCTTCCTTCGGATGGGAAGTAAAGCCGTTGGTCCCCGGTTCATGAGTTGATGGGTCGGTAGGTAGGGTCCAGGTGTGGGATCTGCCTTCCTGGCACGTCGGTAGCATTGGTGCTCAGCACGGAAAACAAGATCGACGGAAAAAACAAACCAAAGGAAAAAAAATCAACTATTAAAGACCACAATAGAGGTGATTACACGCCTCCTTGCGGGCATCCTTTGGTTGCTCTTACACTGATGAGTAAGCTGGTTTGGTTTGTTGATATTCCTCTTTTATCAGTGTTCACTCGGATGTCGACAAAAGCAGGCCACTCTCGATGTGTGCTACGCGATCGTCTGTTTTCTCGGCAGCAACCATGGTGTGGTCCTCCTCATTGTTCTTCAACAGCAGTTCTTTCGGTCGATGCGTCGTCGACTTTGGAAATCAACCGTTTCGTGATGAGTGTGTGAGTGCTGACCACGTATTGCGTCCATTGCTGCAATGGATGCGTTCTGACCCTCGTTGGCGTACAACAATTTGCCATACAATGAAACTACTAGAAGCGGCTCCAGTTCTGATGGAGGAGGCTTTTTGGATAGCGGAAGATAAAGTGTTTATTGTGTTGTACTTTTTGACTATAGTTTTAAGATGTATTGTATAGTGACCAAGAATCCTCGGCTCTGTAAAGTTAATTCGGTTGAGCCTTATCAAATAAATTAATAAATGTTGTTGATATTCCTCTTTTTGATAACATTTCATTGATCCAATTTACAATGCTTTGATCGAAACCACGTTTCATCATAGCTGTAGTCATTGAATCGTGAGATGAATTATCTAATGCACCTTCAATGTCAAGGAATGCAGCAAGTGAAATTTCTTTTGCTTCAAAAGATCTTTCTAGTTTTGTAACAACCGTATAAAGTGCTGTTACTGATGACTTACCTTCCTGGTATGCAAATTGATATTTGCTCTTAGCAAAACGAAACATGAAACAAGTGAAACAGTTTCAAAATATTTCGCGGAATTCCGTTGCGAAGCGAATTAAACGGAATACCGGTCCTTAGTAACAACGTTAGTCATAACAACAGTCTTTTCCTCCCCTTGATGACCGTAAGGACGTATCCGGTGCCGCTATTGATCTGAAAAATATTAATTCAATTAATATCATGATTAAAAACTTCTCAAATGAAGGCTTTTATTTATCAATCATTTATTACCTATTCGGATTTGTCCTAGTTCAAGTGTTACTTTATCTTCATGCACCACCGAAACACATTGCTTCTTTCCTGCCAATGGTAGAAAAAAGGATTTAAAACATCAACATTTACTCCTTCGGATATATGGAAGCAATCCTTTCACCGGTTCCTTTAATATCGAAATCCAGAACCGTCTGTTGGATTTCATCCATAAAACACCTAAATTGCTGGCAAAAGCAACATTTATGGCAAACCCGTCTGTATGTGAGTCGTAAAGAAAAAAGCTCGTCCCAAACGAAAAGCAGCTTTCACTCTCCAAGTCCAAAAAAATAACGATAGATTTTGATGAATTCTTTCGCTTGATTGAGTGCTCAATTCACTTTCTCGAACGAAGCTCGTAAAAGTGAAATGGGGTTGATCTTTCCCACTCATCCTTGACCTGTTCTCACCTGGTTGGGTAAAGCTTATCTGACCCTGCCATGACGCAAAGAGACGATTGCTTTCCGTAAACGGGTTGGTCATAACTTTCTCATAATTGCTACTGATATCACTAGCTATATGCGAACCAATGCATTCCAAAGCCCAATAACGATTTGATTCAGTCACAGAAACCAAATCCAGAAATATTTCCCTAACCTTTCTAACTTGTTTGCATGAGAACAACATGACAACAGCAAATAACGAAAACAGGGATTTCCTCGGTACCAAAGCTGGGAAAATAGCAAAGAAATTTTGGGTACTAAACAATTGACCGCACCGGAGTTGAGTTTGTCGAACATGGAAATTATTCATCGCTCTGGATCTTTTTCCTAGTCCAGGCATGCGGAGGACACATGAAGAGTCAAAAGGTGGAGCATGTAAATGGAGTCTCTGGATTTTCCGATGTAGCTACCTTTTAGCTTGGAGCATTTTTGAGTGTATCAAAAATTAAGAACAAAATATATAGTGAAAGAACACGACCGACCATGATGATGTGGAATTATGTAGGGTACAAGAGTTTCTTTTCCGTGGAGGCTCTTCCCTTGATAGATGGGGAAGGCAAAAAATAAAAAGGTTCGAGGGAATTTGGTATAAACCTACAGCGACAGTGGCGCACGGCAGGGATTATGCGGCAGCAAAAGTTAATGATGATGAAATAAATTGTTGGTAACGTAAAAATCCCCCTGTTGGAGATACATTCTTGTCATTTTTTGGCCTGAAGTTTGTCGCTTTTAGCATAGCACAAGTGGTTCAAGTACTATGAGTAATGACACGAAAAATCATATTTTACTGTGATCTGGGAAGATTAATTGAATTATTAGGATCGGTAAGAAATTTTCTCACTATCCCTGGTCATAAAGTATCCTTGTATTTGCCAAACAATATACAAGTTCATGCACTGGTTAGCGTAGAAACCTCTCAATTAATAGCTGTAAAAGTGCTTCAAGAACTCTAAGTTGACAGGAAAGGCAAGTACAAGAAGAAAGATCGGTTGTGGGCTAAAAAGCAAAACACCAAAAATGGGGGTGAATGTCAACTTTGTATAAACCAATTAGTTAAAGTAATGAGCCTTGCGCGCATTTTACTGAAGCAAAAACATAACTGGATTGAAATTAAAATTTAATAATCGAAGTTTAAGCTTTAAGGCTTATTTGGAATAGTATCTAGAATTATAAGTGAGTTGTTTCACTGAATGTCGAAACCATACTATAGCTTTGCGATGTAGCTAAAGTAATAGATAGTTAATGGCATTGAGTTTGGTTCCCGGCTAGTCGAGAATTTTGGTGTATTTTTAAAAAATGCATCGTTTTCAATCTTCTATCGATCTACAAAATAAAAACGCTGATATTTTAAGTATTTTTTTTTCGAATATTCTTATTAGTTTATTGATGGCAGAAAATGGGTGCTCATAAATGTTCAAAACACTTCAAATCAGGGGTTGAAACTGTTGACGTTTTTTACGACACTCGCTTCGTTGTTATGCGCGACAGTCTGTTTTTATTCGTACTATCATGCTCTACCGTCGTCTTTCTCACACAACACAACCGGTAGAATAACATTCGAGCAAAAAGAAAATTATCAAATAACTATCATATGACATGAGTGATTTCGTTCTAATTCCTCAGTGTGGTGTAAATTAAACCATTTCTGATCAGAAATGTTATTCATAGGCCATCATTGCTTGCTATTTTCAGAATTCACACAAGCACAACATCAGCAGCTCTTATTATGAGAAAAACTAAAATACATACATTTGTGACGGTCTTCGGCGACAGTGTCGTATGACAGAGCCTGTCAAATGACATTTGAGTTTGGTAGTGTACTATGATAGCTTGTTTTGCAAGTGTCGGAGGCAAAGGCAGTCGATTATCACAGAAAATGTGTCGACTACCGTGACCGCTTACAAGACTGCTTCAAATCCGTTGCCGAAAGCATTTCCAGCCAATGCACAGTGGTTTGAATGCTCATTATCACGAACTTTTGTATTTGCGCCTTCAATGTCGGTTTTTTCACTATGATAACTTTAGAAGAGTTTTTGCGTAAAATAAGGCGCAAAGACTAATGATCAGTGCTGCAAAATCTCGACAAAAAACGGTGATATTGACAATTCTGCTTTGGTCACTCATTTTAGCTAAGAGTCATAGTCAAGGCAAACCATGTCAATTGTCAATGACAATGGTGTCAGTGACGAACATGTGCAGATTTGTTTATTAGCTAAATTTGTAACGAAATTAAATGACTTGAGCAAAACAATTACATGGATCCATTTAAGTGAACAAGTATCTACGTCCTGAGCTACTTGGACAACAATAATGTGACACAGAATGTACTAAAATACACTTTTTGTTACCAGGTGCATCTTTGTCATTGACGAAAAAATGAATGAGATTTTGACGAAGGTTTTTTTGAGGATCAAGTCTGTCAGTGACTATGTGACGAACAATTTTGTCAATATCGCGCGAAAGTCTGTCAATGATAATGACAAATCTCAGCACTGCTAGTGATAGGTTTTAGTTCAGAACTTCACCACAGGCGGCGCTGCAAAATCTAACTTTTTACATTTACAAGATAGGTATGTGGTGTATTCCGCAAAGTTGTAGATAATTTTACTATTTTACTATCTTTGCTCAACATACAAATACTCTGTATTCCTTAGTTTTTGAGATACGTAGCGTTTAATATGACTGAGTCGAGTTTCTAACGCCTTTGGATACGGTTGTGTGTTAAGTTCGTTCTCTGTTTTGTGCGTGCATTCGCTTTCATAGTTTTCGGCTGCATTTGCCGGATTAGCGCTGGCACTCTGCCTCCCGGACGGTTATACGTGTGTGAGTGTTGGTTTCTCGCTTTCCGAGAAGTTTTAGAATCGAGAAAGAAAACATGATTCATCATGTTTGCAAAATTGGCGTGGTTTGATTGTTTCTCCCGGACCAGAAATTTGTGGCATCGAAAATTTTAATTTCTGTTTATTTACGCGGTAATGAGAAGTGCGCTGATCTATTGTCAGGGTTTTGAGATGTGCATTGCTTTTATACACGGAGTGACTTGAAAAAGAAAAGTGAAGAAAAGTGGTTGTTGTGTGGTTGGAGTGGAGGAAAAAAAATATGCGTGGAAGCATCGGGAATGCGCTCCCGGGTGAAGTGATTTGGTGAGAACGTTCCAATTGAAGATTGTTGACAAGTGTATTTGTGGTGATGCAAATTATGGTTTAGATGACGCATGGCCCCAAACATTTTGTGTATCCAAATAAAACATATTACATACTAAATACGCACAGGGCATCGTCTGCTGACCATTGCCGCGGGTATATCGTGGGAGTCCCAGGTACCCGGTTCAAGCTTTAGTTGGCGGCGGTGGCTTTTCTTGACCTTCTACCCCCTGAGTAGTTAGTGTGAATAAGGGCGTCTATGTGATGTTTTGCTGTACCTGTTGTGGACATCTAGTGCATCCTGTTCCCTTAACTTGTTGAGGACACCCTGTCTTGCCTCAAAAGTTACCCTTTTTGAAGTACTAGTCTTCACAACATAAAGGGCACCATTACGGAGCATGAGATTTGATCAAATTATTCGCAGTTCTACTTGTCCAACGCCCCCGACTGGGTGAGGGATAGAGGATGACACACACACACACACGTAGCGTTTAATATGACTGTTCAACAAAATTTAAATTTTTTTCAGTTTTTATAACATATTTAAAATACTATAGGTTTTAGAAGACTATAATGTTCAACAAATATTTGTAATTTAACACAATACAAAACTTTGTTCAAGATGTCCAAAAGGTATCGATTACACAGACTGAGTTATTCACAAACATATTTTGTGCCCTCACAGACAAAAATCCGGCAAAATCCGGCAGGTGAAACTTTAATAGGATGAAAGCTTGTTCAAAAATGATCTCAAATTCTATTGAAACATTTGTCCCTTTTAGTATCCTCGTTGATAGTTTTTTATTTTTAAAAGGTCGTTCCGTAGTTCAGTGACAGCGCGCATTTGTCAAAGACTGAATCAAAGTAGGCTCAGTGATAATATAACTAAGTTTTTGCCACACGTTGATCGGTTTTGCAGCATTAAACGCATATTACTTAGAAAATAATGCTTTTATAGTGAAGTGAAGGTTATTTTTTCAACATTTCCGTTGCAGATCCCAAAAGTGAGAAAAGCATGTCTTTCAACAATGAAGGTAAGTGCAACCATGTAGTTAATAAGGTATTCAGTTTTGATTTCCAATTCATGATATAAATGAGTTATCTATGGAAGTTATTTGTTTGTGACAATTTCAAAAATAGTTTAAATTATAAGTTATCAAATAAAATTTCAGTTGAAATCGACAGGCGAAAGCTTTTTAAACTGTGAAAAGAATTTAAGGGAAACGACATTGATAAATCAAACGTTGTGTCGAGAGAAGTTTTTGACTGTTACGGCATTGAAACATAATCAATGCCGTAACAGTCAAAAACTTCTTTGGACACAAGTGGCAGCTGAAATCAACCATTTTGTGAAGGCGATATGCAAATATTAAAAAAAAGAAACTGTGGGAAACCCACAACCGGACTATGCTTGAAAGCAGTCGTGGTTATTTCGATAGCCCCTTCAAACTACCACAGAAAGTTGTTGATCGTTTCCCTTCTACTTCTGGATCTTCCCGTCGTGGAAGAAAATCTTTGGCGTTCGAAGAAAGCAGCGAGGTTGTTAAGAGACGCAAGACGTCTGCAAAGCGGTCTAACTACCCAACAGCTGAACTTGCATTTGCAACCCAACTGAAATTACGTGAGGATGGTAAAGAAGATGCAGCGTTCATTGTAAAACAGGCAACGTAAACAACTCCGACAAGAGCCGTGGAAATGGGTTCGGCTATGCAATCATCCAAAAATGGCTTTGTACCCTATTCGGAGACGGAAGCTCTTGCGTTAATATTGGATCTTAATTTATCGAAAGACCAATACGAAAAGCTTCGTAATGGAGCTCTGGATCGGAATGTGCCTTTGTATCCATCCTACTACAAAGTGCTGCAAGCTCAAAAGTGCTGTTATCCCAATACAGGGTTAGTAGTTTCGGAAACGTCTGCAGAAGTGAAACTAAAGAATCTCTTGGAGCACACGACAATGAGGATTGTTGATGCAAATGCGTGCATGCTGGAAAAGTGTAGTGATGACGAATTGGAGAAAATGACGATTAAGTGGGGATTTGATGGCACAACTGGATTAACACACTGGAACACAAGCAAGCACTTAGCGATGATGACATTTTCTGATCCTCTCATCAGCAGCCTTAGAGCATCTCGAGACAAGCCGATTAATGACCTCTGTAGCGATGCGAAATACATGCTTGATGTGGAAGAGAAAGATGAAAAGGTTTTTGATAACAATATTGTGTAACCTTTGTTTATATTTTTGAAATATTGATATACATATATACAATGATGTATAACGTAATACGTTAAATCATTTAATTATAATATAATTAAAGCTTACTCAAAATTATATATTACATTCAAGTAGACTACTGTGATTTATGATTATGGCTATTACTCTGATGTCCGTGGTCAAGACCTGTTTGAAATGCAAAAAAATCAACGAGGATACTAAAAGGGACAAATGTTTCAATAGAATTTGAGATCACTTTTTAACAAGCTTTCATCCTATTTAAGATTAACCTGCCGGATTTTGCCGGATTTTTGTCTGTGAGGGCACAAAATGTGCAAAATTATTTACTAAATTTGTGAATAACTCAGCCTGTGTAATCGATACCTTTTAAACGTCTGGAACAAAGTTTTGTATTTTAATAAAATACAAATATTTGTTGAACATTATAGTCTTCTAAAATCATAATTTTTTAAATATGTTATAAAAACTGAAAAAAAAATTAAATTTTGTTGAACAGTCATATTAAACGCTACGTATCTCAAAAACAAAGAAATATAGAGTATTTGTGAGTTCAGCAAAGATTTTTGCAGTAAAATTATCTACAACTTTGCTAAATACACCACATACCTATCTTGTAGATGTAAAAAGTTAGATTTTGCAGCGCCGAACTAAAACCTATCACTAGTCTTTGCGCCTTATTTTATACATAAACTCTTCTATAGACACCATAGTGAAAAAACTGACATTGAAGGCGAAAATAAAAAAGTTCGTGATATTGAGCATTCAAACCACTGTGCGATGGTGTGTTGCAATGCAACTTCAATTTCGAGGGGCTTTAAGTGGACCCTACACGATTACTTTTATTGACAATAATCGTATTGTCAAAACATTCTATATTGACGTCAATATATCGAGATTGACAATATTTCTGAATTCACATCATCAATATTATTGTCAATAATTCCCCTTCGCGTCAATATATTGATGCGTGTGGGGTTTGCTTTAGATAGTGATGAAACGTCGCTAGAACTATTAAACAGCCGCAGACAGTATATGAGCAAGATTTGAAGAAATACTTCAAGTCTCCTCATCCATTCATATATGACGCAGTCTTCGGTATTGAACATACAACGTAGTGTTCGAGATGAACGTGTATTCGCTGTGTTGCTGCTTTTCATGTTTATTGGAGGCGAACCAGCCTAAGGCTGAAAGCCTCCTAAATAAAGCTAAATAATAATAATAATTTTCATGTTTGCACTCACACATAATTTTTTGAACCTTGTGTTCGAACATGTATCACACATGGGTGCGTCCAATGTTTGTACATGATGTTTGAACATAGAGTTTTAATGTCTCAAACAACAAAAGTGCAGCGTGTTGCAAAGGGGGTTTTTTTTTAAATTATGATTAATTTCCAAGCCTTAATTTTGATTTCTTGGTGAACAAGCATGCCTTGCGCGTAATTTATGCTCTTGAGTTCACAAATATGTGATTGGCTGAATATATTTATTACGTTGGTACAAAATATATAGAGAACATGTGGATGTTTTTACCAACATTCACTTAAGAACAAGTAGTGAAGTAAAACGATGATCAAGTACAATGTCAATGCGAATGAGCGATCTTTTCCTACTTTCCAATTTACAGTATTCTTCATCATACTCCCAGTGCCTGTAAATAACAAATCTCGCGCAACACGAGAAAATGGCCCATCATTGTTGATCGATTCTACATCGATTTTCTTTTTCGCGAATAACCCGACTGCAAATGAATTTCCAATTGAGTGTGTTGTTTCACGCGCAAGCTAACATAATCATCTGTCGAACTATACTGCGAGCTTAGCGAGAAATTCGTTTATGTTGCCGTAGTAAACCAAAAAGATCGATGACGAGAATCGATCAACGCGAATAGGCCCTTTTCAAATGTTACGCGATTAATAATAGATAAAGCTAAAGACTTATGCCTTGTTCAGACTGGAGAGTTATCTAATAATTGCAACATAGAAACCACCATCAAGATAGCGCTATAACATGTTATAACTCTGTAGTCTGAACGTACTATTAGTGCGATTGTGTCAGTCATATGTTTTAATCAGGAAAGTATTCTACCATAGTCCATTCTACGCGCACGAGAATTGAATGTCCGAAAGTGAGGATAACAATAACAAACCATCATTTTTGGCTGTAGCGAAAGTGAGGATAACAAACTTTGCACTTGAACATGGGACTACGCTAGTGTGCGTGTTATAAACGTCGGAAAGGTCCATGGAAGAAGATTTCCAGATCAAAACATTGACAATACGCCTATCTCGAATACGACACAAGAGGAGGAAAGATTACCGTGTAAGCACCAAATTCCACACTGTGTCTACTTCTGCGCATCAAATTATTTTTGTTTATGTTTCAACAATATTTTTGAATTGTTACCACTTAAAATATTTACTTCCCGTGCATTAGAGCTGTGAGTACATGGATCATTTTTAAAATATCTCATAATATGTTGATGCTTTATAAACACTTGAGTTCACAATCATTATGAACAACGTAGAAAATGGTCCGGCACGGTAATCCGTCCAACAAAAGCAATCCGAAGAAAACAAACAACGTGTTCAAACACCGTGTTTGCACATATGAAAAAGAACACGTGGCTTCAACAAAACGTTCATGCGTGTGTATTGAACAGCTTGTTTGAAATGAACATAACAACACAAGGAAGAGCGTGTACGTGTTCAACAAAAACTTTATGTTTTTACATCGGGTGCGAATGTGCGCGTGTTTTTCGGAAGACTGTATATGAGTTACGTAAAGAAGTGTGGGACTCTCATTCTATGCAGCGCTTCGGCGACGAGGGGGACGACTCTATCTACGATACAGAAAAGGTTGTGTTTTGCTGTGGCTAACTGCACGCACGCTGAGTACATAGAAACAAAGATTGATGACGATTCTGAAGATTTCCTGCAAAAAACGCCTTCTCGGCTCTCTCGGCCACTGTTCAAATTGCATCCAGCGTCGATCTCCTCTTCCGGAATCCAAACTGCCTCTCCGACAATCCGTGCTAACTCTGTGCTATATGATGCTGGATCCCCCAGTGCTTTTCCTGGTTTCGGCAGCAACACTAGCTTCTGTATCTTCCATCTGTCAGGGAAGTGACACTCGTCCAGGCATTTCTGCAGCACCGTCCTGAGCATGAAGCTTAGCTTAAACCAGCTCCTTAAACAGTTTAACTTGCTCTGCTTTATCTTTCGTTTAAGTGTGGCCCTAGCCGCTCAAAACACTCCTCTTCGTTCCTCTTCCTTGCTCTCTGAACACGTCTTCTGGCTCTGAGACAACTAGCGCGGAGGGTGCTAAGTGCCTCGTTCCACCAGTAGACTGGACGCCGTCTGTTATATGGCTCCAGTTTCCTCGGCATAGTCGTGCCACTAACGTTTCTGTCAGCTCGTCCGCGTTCAGAACCACTGGACTCCTGCCCACACGGAGTGTCTCAACGAAAAGATCCTCACCGAAAGCCTTCGTCTTCCACTTCCGGTCACAAGTTCTCGTCCTCCATATTGCCACATTACGAATGCTCTATGAATCAATCGCCGCTGGAAAGGATGCCATTAAGGATCTTGGGCTCATCTTGGACAGCAAACTACGGTTTAACGAGCACATATCCATGACAGTTGCAAAGGCCAACTCCATCCTAGGATTTTTGCGCCGCAATACTGCACAATTCGACGACGTGTACGCCCTGAAAGCGCTGTACTGCCCTATAGTCCGCAGTGTTCTTGAATATGGAGTACAAATTGGGGCTCCATATCATGCTGTTCATGTACTGCGCATCGAGAGAATCCAGAAACAGTTTATAAAGTTTGCATTACGACGTCTGCCATGGACAAATCCAGATAGCTTACCTCCGTACGAGCATAGATGTGCGCTTATTGGACTGCAGAAACTAACAAATCGCCGAGTCTTTCTCCAAAGGATGCTGATATTTGACAGGATTAGTAATCATATTTACTGCAGTTGTTTGCTCGGGAACATCAATTTCCACATTCCAGCTCGCCGTCTCCGCAACTATTACTTTCTGTGGACTCCCGGACATCGTACTGCTTACGGTTATAACAATCCTCTTGATAGATGTTGCAGGATGTTTAATGATGTGTGTGATGTTTTTGATTTTAATATGAGTAGACCAGTTTTTAAGAATAGGATTAAGTCACTTTAAACAGTCTGTATGACTAAAATGTCAAAGATGGTGGTAAAATAAAATAAATAAGTGCCCCTTATTTGGGCCCATACATAAATTGAGCAATCGATTAAATTTTCAATAGAGAACTAAAATATCTATTAGTACGGTCCCAATAACGCGTTAATCTAGATAAAGTTGATAAATAGCAGACTTTTAGCCATGGACCCAATCTTAGATCCATAGGCAAACATTAGAGCCATTTCCCCATATTTTCGACACGATTGAAGCACACCCACTTTTATGTGATATTAAAATTATTTTTTTGTGTGTAAGTGTCTACTACCTATATTGTGTTGAAAGGGTTTTTGATCCGCGCACAAGAAAAGTTTCTACAGGCCATTGTTCGAAGTGGCGTCCCGGCTTTAAACGCGCTTATCTCGAACATGATTTATCAAAACAGCGTACAATCTCATTTGAAAACGGTTCAATTTCACGACTTCTACCTTTGACAATTCGAAAGAAAGCCTTTTTCCAAATCTAATCGTCTACCTGTTAGCGCAGGAGTTCCTCCAGGTAGCATTCTTGGGCCTATATTGTATAACATTTTCACTTCGGACCTCCCTGATTTGCCTCAGGGTTGCCACAAATCTTTGTTCGCTGATGACACAGGCATTTCCGCTAAAGGAAGAAGTCTTCGTGTTATTTGCAGCAGACTGCAGAAAAGTTTAGATATTTTCTCTTCTTATTTACAAAAATGGAAGATTTCTCCCAACGCTTCCAAAACTCAACTTATAATATTTCCACACAAGCCTAGAGCTTCGTTTCTGAAACCTAGTAGTAGTCACATAGTCACTATGAACGGAGTTCCAATTTCCTGGTCAAACTAAGTGAAATATCTTGGATTAGTACTTGACCAAAAATTAACTTTTAAAGATCACATTGAGGGCATTCAAGCCAAATGTAACAAATATATAAAATGTTTGTATCCTCTTATAAACAGGAAATCCAAACTTTGCCTGACGAATAAACTTTTAATATTTAAACAAGTTTTTAAACCGGCCATGCTTTACGCTGTGCCAATATGGTCTAGTTGTTGCACTACCAGGAAAAAAGCACTTCAAAGGATTCAGAACAAAGTTCTGAAGATGATTTTGAAGTTGCCTCCCTGGTACAGTACTACCGAAGTACATAGAATTTCGAATGTTTAGACTTAAGCACAAATGTCCAACAAAATAATTAATAATTTCCGGCAAAAATCGTTGCAATCCTCAATTGCAACGATTAATTCCCTTACTACTTAGATAAGATTTAGTTTTAGTTTTTAGTTTTAAGATTGCAATTGTTATACTGACATGCAGGTTAAAAAACCTGTTTAAAATACTGAATTGCCAAGGCAGGAACAATGTAAAAACACTTAGATATATATCATAACAATTAAGGCTGATAAGTAACTGTAGTAACTGGAACACCTAGGTTAAAATGAAATGCAATTTATTTTGAAATTGAAACAAATAAAGAGTAACAAAAAAAAAATTGAATTCACTATTTTTTCTGAAGCCTTAAAGAGGAAGAAAAGGGAGAAAAATCGACCAAAAAGTTTGGGATCGCACCATTTCATCAAACTTGCAGTTTTTCACCCGTTCTTAGGTCATACCTCCTATAAATTTAGTTCACTTTAAAGTCTCATTAATCGTGTTGTGTTTCATATCGACCCTAAGCTACCAGGAGGTACGCAGTTTAACAATTCCAGGTGTACACTACCTTACTCAAAACGTGACCACGGGCGCCATTTTGTTTTTTCTCCAAAAATTTAGGTATAAAGACGAAGCTCTAAACCGCGTCTTTATATTTGCAAACTTTTCTTACTTTTTGGCCATTTGCATGAGAACCTCCCCTTAATAAAAATGACAAAGCTGTACTCCCGAGCAAAGTCGGTTAACAAAATGAAAGCAAATCGATATTAAAGTTTGCAGTTCCTATCATAATGAAAACTTATTTTGATTCCAATTGTCGAGACATAAGTCTGATATCATATTGTGCTTTAAATGAAAGCAACTTAACTTGAAGTTTTGCTGTTAACGTCTTGTTCAAAATTTAATTTAAGTTCATCTGTCGTTGATTATTGTTTATTTGTTTTGTTTAACACATTTTAGGCCATTCGAAACTTGCCCGGGGTGAGATTTAAGCTCAAATCTTTCAGCATGAGAAGCATGGATGCAAACATTTACGCCAGGCCCGTATTCAGTTAAACATTATGAATGCAAAATCAGAAATCAAATTGATTTTATTGAAAGCAGGATTAGTTTTCCGTTTGATTCAACAGTGTAAAATTCTGCTCTCATTTTTGCTGTGTTAACCGTTAAGTCAACCAAAATGAGATCAACTGGAGTATTCAAAAAAAGTTACATCATAACAGCAAAATTTGATTTCAATTTGTTTACTCAACATTTTCACAGCCATTATTCAGTTTCCCAGTCGCACCGAATACCATCACCCAATAAACGCTAATGTCACTTCTATGCAAATATTAATCAACTTTCAACTCGTAGCTTTAAAACAAAGTTAATAAAGCGAATATATTACTTATTTGATGGCTTCTACACAACCAACCACTCTTGCTGAATAACATAAATATTAAAAGTGCTTTTTCAACAACTAAACAACCTGTACTCAACTAATAAACTGTGTTAGCGCTACTTTGGAAGCTATTTTACAGTCAACTAGGTTTATTTTTACACTTGTGCAGTTTTACAGCTTTTACTCTGCTTATTTACAAAGCTGAATTAACCGGTCGAGAACAGTGATTCATGTGAACTATTATAAAGCCTCTACTCAGCAATCTTGTTGTAGAAGGACATGTAAATTTGTTTACGTCAGTTCAAAGTGTTGGCGTAGCGAAGTTGGTAGTATCAAGGTTCGCCAATGCGGGTCGTCTCGAGTTCGATTCCAGGTTCCGGTACAATCTCAATAGCTTGATGATGTGCTTATATCTAATTTCGATTAATTGATTAGCAGTAAAATAAACATGATTACTTCCACCAACACAAAAAAAGTGTTAACAATATTTAACCTGGCATCAAGAAAAAGCTGTTTAGTGATTATTGCATAATCGGTTAAAGGTTGAGTAAGCGCCTTTCAAGTTCACACACAACTAAACAGCAGGATAACAACTGTATAGAAGCGTAAATAGATATGCAATAAGAGCTTGTCCCAACCAGTCACAACAGCCATAAGCAGCTGACTAAGTTCGCCAGATTTGCTTGTATAGAAGTTGAGTAAAGGTTTCCTCATATCGTATAACATTTGAATACAGCTTGAAGCTGTAGAAATGAAATGAGTAAAGCGTTTACATTGCGAAAATTGTTAGTTGGGACGTATCCTATCAGTATATCAATTATAAAATTATATTTATGTTACCAACGATACATTTAGTCTAGTCTAGAAGTAGCTGAAAAACAACAAACAAATATATTTGTTCATTATTTTCTCAGTATGCATATTGTCTGTTTGTACATGACGACAAACAGACTGACATGCAGGTATCGGCAGTGCATCAATACACTTACATCAACTTACATGGAAACATCATTATCAACATCAGGTAATTAAGATGATACATAAAAAATATCGGAGACGAGTCTCCTTAATAAAGATATAAAAAAAAAAAACACATAAAAAAATAATTCAAAAAGTGATAGTTTTGTCAGAAGGAATAGGTCTACAGGATAGGGTGAGGATGAAAGCCTGCTGATGTGAGTTGGAAGCCATCATTTTTAATTCCTATAAATTGTGCATCAACCCATTCCAGTTTCGATAATAGCCAACCCCCGTTTTGGTAATAGCAAACCGGTACAACATAGTAGCAACATTATTTGAAATCAATATCGGAAATAAAAGCTCTTCTCATGCCGCATTTTCTGCGCTCACTTCATCACCAGATCCGGATCACAATTTCGAATACTTATTCCAACCCGCTGAAATTGATATCGATTGAAGCCTATTTTGTGGGAATCAAAAATGTATAACCTGCAGATCAAAAAACAATAATTTATGTCTATTTTAGCATTTTTCCTCGCTTTCAAACGGTGTTGCGCATGGATGAGTAAATTGCTGCTACAAGCCCATTGTTTTCGCTCCTGTCAGCAATCCCGGAAGCAAACCCCCGGTGACAAAATGAGCGCGCGTGTGTGTGTATGTGTGTACAATGATACGAGAGCTGCATAATGGTGCTGATGATGACGCTCACAGGACACTGCACTGGCTGGAGAAAACCTAATATTTATTCAACTCTTTTGTGTGCACCTGTTTTGTAGGCTCGTGTGTGAAAATACCCCCCTCAGTGTGGTCAGTATATGGCAATGCCAAATGAAGTGTGGAACAATAATTTATAGGCGCAGGTGAAAACTCATAATCCATAACACTAAATAATACTCGCGTAATCAATTTTAATTAGTATATTTGCGATACATTAAAATCGAACAGTTGATGCTGCCAAAGATTTCTCAACAATACCCATGCTCAACGTATTTCGGTTCAGGTCGTTTTAGACCCTTTATTCTGTTTACCTAATACTTGGTGAAATTCTAGATTGAAAAGAACAATGTCCTATGTGCTAGCCAAGTAAACAAGCATTACTGTCCATACATTTCGTAGTTGCTACTCCAATTGATCAAATCCAACGAAATTTGCACAAAGAGCCATATGAATGGGGCTTGGGATTAGCAATCCATTCTCAGTATTCAAAAACGATTGTTAGTTAGACACCCATTGTTATTAGAAACCGAGAACACCTCCATGCTTTTCACGGAAAGAAAGTTTATATTAGTGGGAAGGGTAAATTATATCTGTATTCACTTAAAACTTTTGACTGTAAATGATCTTTATTTCTTGTATTTGTTTTCAGAGAATTGGTTTGGATTGGTTTGTTTTAAATTGGAAAAAGGAACTACTTAAAACTACTATGTGCAACCTACAACTGAACTAATCTACTATGTGTACACCTTACCTTCTATACACAAATTGCTTATCAAAGCATGTTCAGATTGGGTACATTTTTGGATAAATTTCAGTATTTTTTATTAAAAACATAATGTTTATTCTTAAAAAAATGTCATTGAATATTGGAGAAGGAGCCCTGGTCAGCCGTATGACACAACTTAGTCGCGATTCTCTCACATGAGTGCTGGATGGAACTGACGACACATTCTCATTTTTTATTGAACACCAAATGCTACCGAAGTGAAGGGAGGCATCTCCCATACCTGGACCCTACCCGACCCATTAACTCATGAACCGGGGACCAACGGCTTTACTTCCCTTCCAAAGGAAGGCGTGATCAGAGATGTTATGCCTCAGAACATCCCGGCGACGCCGACTGGGATTGAACCCAGGCCTGCTGGGGTGAGAGGCGATCACGCTTACCACTACACCACCGGTGCCTCTAAAATATGCTTCTGATTTGGTCTATTTTTGAATCTATTCTGTGAATGTCCGCCTCTTGGTGGAGGTCCATTATTCTAGTGTCGAAAGGACGATCGAGGATCATCCTTAGAACTCTGTTCTGAGTCACCTGGATCTTGTTCCTGTCAGTCTGAGCACATGATTCCCACATTTGTGCTGCTTAGAAAATCGCAAGTGCTATAATTTGTTTGCAGACTGCCAGTTTGTTTACCTTTGAGGGACGGGGTCTACGGCAAATCAACGGATGTAGACACCTAACCAAGCCAAAACACTTGACTACGGTTTTCTCTACATGCGAACGGAATATGAGCTTTTCGTCAAACAACATCCGAGATAGGTTCCTTCAACCCTTGTGACATCTATGATTACTGTACAAGAGGGAGCCGGTTTTAGTTAGGGCGATTGCCGATGGAGGAACATGATCGCTTGTGTTTGGAGACATTCATATTGATTTTCCACGTAGTGGCATAATCAGTAAATGCGTCAAGGCATCGTTGGAGCTTGTTTGTTATTTCGCGAGGCATCTTACTCTTGACGGCTAATGCGGTATCATGTGCGAACAGGAAGAACACGCAACCGTCTCCGAGCGGAGGAATGTCGGAAGTGTAGATGCTGTATAGCAAAGGGCCCAACGGACTTCTTTGCGGAACACCTGCTGGGATGGAGAACGTATTTGAAAGGCAGCCATTCAACGATACCCTGAACCAGAGTTGCGACCTATCACAATCACGATCGTTAAACAGCTGATGGTAGTAACGCTTGGTACATTCCTATCAATGTGCTTGTCGAAGCACTCTCCATGAGTAAAAAGCAACTGGTGAATGTCGTGGTGCTTCATTACCAATCTGGATATTCACGACAATCACGACACTCCTCTGTGCTATAGATACTATAGATTCCATAGATAAGCGGAGGAAAAGTATAATGTAGCCAAACGAACTGTCAGTTAGTGTAGCCAAACGAGCATGACGTCATCATGGTGTTGTTTGAGGGAGAACTATTTTAATATAATGAGCACAAGACGCTTTCCACGCTCCACATTCCGATTTATTTCGCGGACAAAGGAAGAAGGAAAGATAAAGCAAACCATTCCTGGATACATTGTTGCAAAGATTTGCTTTGCACTTCATTTTGAAATTTTACGCACGAAACAAAACAAAACTGCACAACGAAGAGCTCTATGATGGCATGAGCTTTTTTCACGGATGCCAGTAAGATAATTTATTTTTCATGGTTGCTAAAACAACTTTTTGTGCCTCCACTTATCTATGGAATCTATAGTATCTATAAGCTGTGCTCGTTTTGAAGCAGTTGCTGCTTTGCTTGCTTATGTGAGTGTGTTCGTGCGTGAGCCCAACAGCATCCGTTTAATTTTGCCAGCTTTATTTGTATCTCACATAGTCGCGCGTGCTAAGACGGACTTTGAATGCATGGGAATTGTTTTCATTTTCTTATGTCGTTTCGCTTTTTCTCATCATCGTACTGCAAAAGCCTTCACTGTTTTCGTTGTGCTTTACATAATCAGCAGCGAGTGTTATGTTTTGCATGTGAGCATCAATCATAACTGGTGATTGTTGTTTGCCATGGCTCTACCTCTCACTGCGTGACAAAACGTTCTGTCAGTGATAGTCGGTTGATGCGTTGACGAGTGTCGAGTGAGTGTCATGATCTTTTGCAACATATATTAGGTCTTAACGAATTCCATTTTTATTTCATCACTGCTTTAAATGTTGCATTGAAATTAAATTAAAATTATACGTTTTCTCACTTTCTCTCCAAAAGGAAAAAAATGGATAAAAATACTAGTAATTCGCTACCCTACTTTATTATTTATCCTCATTAAAAATTATCACTCATTATTACATCGAAAAAATTGATAATACTTATTCATTTCACGATTTCAACGAGAGAAACTCATGGTCAAAAAGAAAATTTATTTTTAGTACGTTGTTTGCTTTTCCTCCTACTTCATTTTTTGAAGCCTTGAAGTAACTACGTAGACCCTTGGGAAGAGGAGGGGAGTTGAAGGATTGTTAACGGTTGTCTACCGAGGGGAAGGTGGGTTTAAAAATAAGAAGCAAAAACACTATCTACGCATTTTATGGACAGCTTCTTATGTAAAGTTTCATGCAATTTTGAGCTGTTCAATTTAAACCTGGTTCTACACTTAGCTTTCAAAGGGTGTAGCAAAAACCGAACTCTACAGAACAGGTAAACGAAATTTTCATGAAAATACGTACTAATGTGAATTTACTCCCATTTTCCTCAACAATTTTGAATGCTTAAATATCTACCATCATGTTAATTCAGAAAAAATATATTTAAAAAAATCTAAGGTTAACATTCAAAGGGTGGAGCAGAAATCAAACTTGACAGAACAGGTAGTCAAAATTGTCATAAAAATACGTACTTTTGTGAATTGAAACATGATTTTCTAAAACCAAATTTTACATATCGCCCATTCAATAGAACTCAACCCTTAATTTCAAACCAGGAAGCCCAAACCCATCTAGGAAGTAGTGGCAAACCATTTATTTTTTTGAAAATACGAACTTTTTTTTAATTGAAACCTGATTTTGTCAACAATTGTGCGTGCTAAATGGTATCCCACATCAAATTGCATCACGGAAAAAACGCTTTTGAAAATTTGGGTAGAAGTAGTTTAGAGTGTATTGTTTACACTGTATTTTTATCACTGTCAGTTTTTCGAAAGTTGGAAAAAATGGCGTCACCCGTACAACAACGTCGAGAATTGATTTTGAGCAAGCACCTGAAAAATCCTCAACTCTCTCATCAGGACATCGGAATCGTGCAGTCAACGGTGAGTCATGTGATTAACCCGTAAAGTACCAGGACGGATTTCTATTCAAGGGGAATAGTTGAACTAACTTTTGTCGTAGGTTCCATCCCCTTGGAACCCTCCTCGTTCTTGGGAGATGTAAATATGTAAATGATATAAGATAGATGAAATATGTTACTAATCATAACCTAATTTTGATATTTTCATAACGTATGGCTATGATATTATCGGTTCCGGGAGTCCCGGAAATTGGTTCTGCAGGACATAGTAATATCTCAGGCAAAAGTATATTGTGGCATGTCAAATCATGTCAAATAGGTAGAATCAAAGTGAATATGCAACATGATTATTATACCGCGAACGTTACTGTGAGGTATAAGACCGGATTCCACGGATTTCCCGGAACCGATGCCAATCTGCCCATATGTCATCAGATACACTACAACCTGATTTCATTGATCATAGCTTGTCATTTTGGCATAATATGATATCATAACCTCAATGGGGCCTCATAGCCTAGTCAGTATTATCAAGCAGGAGGCAGCGGATTCGATTCCCGGTCCGGTCGAGGGAATCTTTCGGGTTGGAAATTTTCTCGACTTCCCTGGGCATAGAGTATCATTGCTTGCCACACAATATACAAATTCATGCATTGGTATTGGCATCGAAAGCTCTCAATTAATAACTGTGGAAGTGCATTTAGAACACTAAGTTGAGAGCACGCAATAAGCTAATATGCACTAAGCAATAAGCTTGAAATGCGAACAAGAAGAAGAAGAAGAACCTCAATGTAATTATATTCCAACAAACCGTTCGCCGGAATTCACAGATCCACGTTCCGCAACCGATGCCAAACTAGCCAAAATCATCTCAAATCATCTTCATTCACTTGATTCTACCTATTTGCTACAAGATACTTTTGCCTGAGATATTACTATGTCCTACAGAACCGATTTCGTGTTCGTGCTGGTACTTTACGGGTTAAACGTTACTACGAAACTCTGAGCATCGAACGGAAGGAGAAATGCGGTCAGAATGGATGTTCTATTATTGATCAGGATCACAAACGTGTCGTGAAAGCGTTTAAGCGGAATCCCAATGCTTCGGTCAGGGATGTGGCCAAAAAGTTGAATCTGTCCAAGTCCTTCGTTCAGCGAGCCAAGGATCGAGAGGAACTGCATACGGCTTCAAATCGAGACGAACGGCAAAGTACGGTGGGAAAGTCACGGGCCTGGAAACTGTACATCCAGATGCCGACAAAGCTGGATGATGAGACTTACTTCCGGACAAGCGATCTGCTCATGTTGCATACGGAGTGCGCCGTTTGTGACTACCGGGACTGTAAACGGAGAGAGTGTCAAGGAGTGTCTACAGAAGTGTCTGCTTCCTCTGTTGAAGCAACACGAGGACCCTACGATCTTTTGGCTGGATATAGCTTCGTACCACTATTCAAATGTTGTCCTGGAGTGGTACCAAGCCAACGGGTTTACTTTCGTACCCGAGGACATGAATCCCTCCAACGCACCGGAACCAAGGCCCATCAAAAAATACTGCGCTATTATGAAGTAGGCACTACGTAAGCATACCAATGAGGTCAAATCTGAAGAAGACATGAAGAATAAGTGGGTATCCATACAGAAGAAGCTGCAGCCAGATGTTGTACCGAACTTAATGAGTGGAGTTAAGCGTAAGGTGCGAGCGTACGGTAATGGTATTGAAGTTGAATGAAATAAATAGGCTTACTTATGGGTTATGATGCAATTTGATGTGGGACACCCTTTAAAAAACTACGGTCTCGTCCCAACAAATAATTTTAGCTGCAGACTAGCTTATACAGCCAAAAATTATCTGTATAAGCCAATTTTCGGCTGTATAAAGTAATCTGCAGCTAAATTTGTTAGTTGGGGTATGAATTCAGCATGGTCAATTCTTAAAAAATATAAGTCTTATTTTCAAAGGGCAGAGCTAAAATTCATTTTGGCAGAACAGCGTACTTGACGAACTTTTGTAAATTTAAAGCTGATGGGCTCAACGAATTAACAAACTGAAAAAAAAATCTATCATATGGCATGGATTCAGCAAGGACTATTAAATAAAATCCAACCCTAGCGTTAAATAGGCCGAGCCCAAATCCATCTTAACAGAACAGGCAATTAATTTTTTCATGAAAATTCATACTTTTGTGAATTGAAACCTAATTTTGACAACAATTGTAAGTGCTAAAGCAAAAACCATGTTACCTATCTTTTATTACGCAGTTGCACAGATATTTAATAACAATAGAAATGGGCAATTTCCAGATACTCACTAGCAGCTCTCTCTATCCGATGTGGGTCGAACCTGAAATATTATAGCCACTTCTTGATTCTTTTTCTAAATACAAGTCACCAACCTAAGTTTCAACAATTTTATTCATCTTCATCGATTACTAAGTCGATATACTAGGCACGTGTACCGTTGGGGCCACTCAGCTTCACTGCTACATCGCCGACGTACCGCTTCTCCGCCTCTGCCCCCGTTCTCCAACTCCCACTTTCCGGCCATTCTTCCATGTTTTGACGTAGAACTACGTTTTTGTCAACTATACTAGGGTGCAAATCAAAAAATATGTGTGGTGAAATAGTGTTAGGTTTTGAACGCTTGTAACTTAGTCATTTATAGATGACATTAAAGTCCAAATACGCCAATCGATAGGATATTATTTTACAAATCTGCTGAAATAAATATTTTTCCAAGTTTCGATAAAACAACTTTTCAAAAATGTACAAATGAAAATTTTGTCACTGATTTCATGAAATAAACGTTTTTCCCAAACCCAGTCGTCATAATCGAATACCACTTGCACCCCGTTGTGAATGAACCTGAAAAGGTATAAAACAGCGCAGCTGTCGTGCCTCTGCTCATTACCGGTTCGGACGACGTGGCACTGGATCCTGCAGCAAGCAGGAGTAAGTCAGTGATTAATGCGGTGTTTATATCTATGCGGATTTGCTTGCGCTAGTGTACTAGCACTGTGCAAAAAAGTAGCCAGAATAATGTAAACAGGACATCAGCGTCACGAAACAACCTTAAAAAGACATGAACTTTGACGACCACTTTTTTCCGATAAATAACAATTAACAAACTACAATTAAGTAAAGTAAACAATTTTACCCGCTTCTGCACAGAGAGCCAAAACAAAATTAAAGAAAAAAATCCGTGACGAGGCATAACTGTATTTGATGATATTCAGTTCGTGATTTATCAACAACTGACTGTAAAACATATCTGGTACCTCTATATATGCAATTAGATTCACATCCGAAGTCCATCCTTTTTGACATATACTGCAAAAAAATACTTTCTAAGCTCCGCCCCTGACAGGATATCCCGCAATTATTTTTTTTCTGAATGGGGCGGAGCAGAGAGTAACTTTTAAGCAGAATATGTAAAAAAAGGATGGACTTTGGATGTTAATCTAATTGCATTTATAGAGGTACCAGATATGTTTTACAGTCAGTTGAATGCGAAGGATCGTCAGGCAGACGGTTCTCAGAAACGACCAAAGACCACTGCAGAGAGAGTTCAGTGTTATCAAGCCAAAATGAAAGCAGTTAGAGGTAATGCGTCACCATCTACTGTTTGAAAATTGGGACGCTGGAGAAGATTCTTCAACTCGAGGTAGGAAATTCAAATAAATTTGTAACAATCTTTGGAACCGCATACGTTTGACACTTAAGGTTGAGTAATGATTTTTTGTTGGACCTATCTAAAAATGAATCATGAGGGGGTTAGATTTTGAAAAGTTCTTTAGTGGGAATGACACTGATGAAGACTGCACATTGTAGTCGAAATACGTATCTGTCATGTATAATTAATTAAGTGGAATTAAATGGAAGATAACCTTTTTTGCTGTTTCATTTTTACTGTTTTTACACAGGCTCTGTTGGAAAAGTAGTCGTGGCCCAATATAAAGAATTAATAACATAAAATTACATTTCTACTGAAAAGGAACAACTGTGCAAAATTTCTGATCAATTGGAAATTATCGTTCAGGATCCATTCGCGAAGCTTCGTGGAATGCCTCAGGTTGTAAAAAGTGTTCCATATAGATGAGGATGAAAACAATTATAATTCAATCCCCTCTGTATCCAAATGGTCTACTCTTGGTTGACAATGGTATGAGAGAGACAACTAGTGCCAATATCGCACAGGTCTGAATACATCTTTACTGCCGGTGTACGCATAATTGTCCCATGTTCCAAGGAGTTTCACATACATGGTACAATTATGCTTCTACCAGCACTAAAGGAGTCGTTTTTAGTGGTTTAGAATCGCACACCGTGTAATACATTAGCTACCAGCTCAATAAATCAACACGAACACTTCCTCGGAGCAAAATTCGGTATTCCAAGCAGTAGGGTTTTAAATCAAATTTCCGTCTTACTGAGCACAACCCACGCTTTACATCTCTTTCTTGAATGGGTTTGAACAATAAATGAAATTTTTCTATCAAAGATGACTTATAAATTTATTTCCCTTTCCATAAGCACCGTTGAATTGGATAAAGAGCCACACATTGTTGAGCTATTGTTAAAAATCTAACACTGCTTCTTGATTCCAAATTCGTCCTACGAGTTCAATTCCGTCCAAACGCATTGAAACGCTATTAGATTTTCTTCGTCCTACGGATGAAGGTAGAAAAAGCGAGTTTGCTAGGAGCACTTCTATTGTTTTAATAACAATGAGCGTAAATATTCACCCAATATGCTCTAATAGGCTTTGTGTTGTAGCTTGTGAACTGACGCATCAGTACAAACGTTACTGATTTTTGCACGGTGAATTCATTGATTATGCTGATGTTTTCTGCTCGATAGAACGGAAATGGATGATTACGACGAAGTAGCGCTCTACCCTATGTATATAACATTGAGGATCAAAATTATCATATTAAAACAAATTACAGCGAAAAGCTTACTCCGATAGATAAATAGAATTTCTCTTTAAAAGGTTCAAGTAACTTAACAGTCTCCATAGCACCAATGCTTATGCCGATATAGATTTTCACAATGTCCTTGGTAAAAAGTTAATAGCTGTTACTTTTTCAATCACTTTACGGATCAAATTGGCTGATTTTTATTCATATATCAACAGGATTCAGTGCTCCATCAATAAGTGACAGTTGAACCTTTTTCCAAATGAAACATATTCACCCACCCTTCGTTAACACCTGAATTGACATCTGTCGTCGTGAAAATTTCATAAAAAGGAAATAATTGGAACGTTCGCTATTAAACGGATGAACACTTCAACGGGAAGGAATGACTAATGAAGGGGACACCATCATGCCGCACCGTGCTAATGGGTACGGGTAGAAGAGAATTGCCTTTTGACTACGCAACGCCACTGTCAGCATGGGGGTTACGGGCGTGATGTTAATTAAAAAGGAAAATAACAACGCTGTGACAGCTCGTCGTCATATCAGCTACCATCATTGCGAGGGGTTGGAGGTTAGGTATGAATCATTAGCGATGAAAAAAAAATGTAAGCAAGTATGGAATACTATACAAACACCAATGCTATGCTTTCAAAACTGGTGTTGGCTTTACCCTCAACTTCTCAAGTATGTTTACAATCGTAGCTCTATTTACTTGGTTTGTACTTTTCCGCAACGCTGTCTTTAAAATGAAAATACACATTTTCTCTGAGCGAGACATTTTCGAGTGGGTGAAACATATTTTACAGAAAAACGTGCCACAAAGCTAAAACCATGGCCGCGCTTTGGGAATAGATTGCACTCCTGGCCACTGCACTCGAGGGCTTTTGTCGAGTGTTTGTCCCTACATCTCTTCAGCAGAGAGGTTTACTTCAGCGCTACGTGGACGACCGAAAAATCGATATCCAGAGCAAATATGTTATGTTACGTAAATAATTTAAGTGAAATGGTTAAAAAAGCTGTAAAAAAGCAACACAATTGGCAGTAAAACCCGGACGTGCCAGATGAAAACCAGGAAAAAGGAATGACCAAATCCCATTACGGGGATAAATATAAATTTGAACCGGGTAATGGTAGGGGGATGGAGAACAAAAAGTCGAGAAATCAGGAAAACAATGCACATTCTAAAAATATATAAAATATTTTTGAAATTGATTTGAAGAGAAAAAAATACTACTTGTAATGAAACATTTTGAAATACCGAAAACAATTATCACCTGTTGTGACTTACTCTAGGGAAGCCGCGGAAAATGTCCGAAATAAGTGTGCTGGAGAAAATAAGCAACATTGGAGGGAAAAGTTACGACCCAAAGGAAGCGTGATCGAAAAGCAGAACGTTTGTTATCAAACTGCTGGTTGGTTCTCACAGATGGGGCTCAAAATGAAAAATTCATGGATTCGCACATTTACTGTGAGTTGAAATATTTTTCCCGTCGGCAGTTTTGAAGTTTACATATTGACATCACGTACGTTTACACGATTAGTTGAGAGATGTTTTTACTGCAACCGAGAATTAGACCAGGCAGGTTTTGTTAGAGGTCTTCCCATCGGAACACAGAATGAAGCACTCGTGCAATGTTCCATTGAATCCCTTAACAAACTGCAGATCAATCAATTTGGGAGAGCATAATATTTTGCGTCAATAATTCGTTCGTGTCTCCGAAACAACTCCTAACTTTTTTTTTAAAGCTAGTCATCCAAGGATATCCGTCTATGGAGCAATTATAAATAACCTGTTTGTGCAAAGCGTCTAGTACATGTTCAATTACCCTATTATTTGTAGTAATGTTTGTATCCACGTACAGGTGTCGTTAGTGGTATACGCAAGTGTTTTGCCTTGCGTCTTGCTCTGTATACAGTATACTGTATTGAAATTAATGATGAACGACAATAAATAAATTATAAGGTTCGTATGCCGCCACCATGGCAGGACGGCCAGACAATCGTTCGTCTTTTATTTCTTTAATTGTAAAATAACACAACGTAGGAAAAAGTCCTGTCCGTGCGCGATCATAACCTAATATCCCACCCAAGCGTCTGTAGCACAAATTGCAAATATTTATTTCAAACCATTCATTCATGATGCATCCAAAAAATTAACAGAATGCAGTCTACTTCATTGGTACAGTGATAAATCCTAATTGATTATCCTTATAAGACTAACATTCTTTGAATACATCGTACCTAAATGTTCCTTCACTCTATAACAAAAATAGAAGGAAGTATTATTTCGCAATTTTTCAGATGGAATTAAAACTCCTCCGCTAACTTTTCATTGCTCTTAACCTATGATTACCATTTAACAGCAGTATTGAACCTACCTGACCTCCCAGCTGCCTGCCAACTTTTCGGCGAAAATCATTTAGCCCAAGAAGGCTAACCAGTTGTGTCAGTGCGCTCGTACAGTGTGCTGCAAAGTTGAGCCACACTTCTTCCATTGGCTCTTATGACATAATTTCTGCGATCGCATATAAAAAAGAAGTGTCATAAAATTTAATTATGATATTTCGTTAACAATAACGAGCATGCTTTCCGGTCTTTATTGCTTTTGGCCAGGTCCCGCCCCACAGATCTCACATGGACCGGTTGTTGCTTACCATAAATTTCGGAGTCTCGCTGACGAAGACCGACTTTGGAGCTATAAATTTCAAGGAATTTCTCGCTTACTCACACTGGGGACGGTATGTTTAGCTATTCTGGAAAAAGCTACCATCTTCGCAATGGTTTTGCTAGAGTGCCACAGATAACAGTAAAAGCTGCTGCCAGGGCAAGTCGTAAAATTGAAGTTTTCCAGCTCAATTGACTTTGTACCAGTAATGCCCTTCAATGGATGATAATGCCAGCTCCAGCTAGAAGCTGTATGTCGTGCCGAAAGTTTGATTTTAGCCCAACAGCAATTAGCAATAATAACTTTAATTCAAATGATTATTTATGCATCCACATTCATATTAGCCCTTCGAGCCTTCGACTGGACTGTATGTATGTTGTGTGGTGGATTCCTGCATCCTCTGTCGAATCGTGGGATAATGTTCCTAATTCAACCAGCACACATGAAATAACATCGTCGGTCATCTTTTTATCAAGTTCGTTTATCGCGCGCTCAATCGCGTTAGCTTTACGGAGGCAATAATGATTTTTTTTTATTGTTTGAATCAAAATTATCTTATTTTTATTTCTAGTAGGAGTTGGGCCGAAAATTCGCAGCTTACTCGAGGTTACAGGGATGTATTGTCGAAGGATGGGATCAGGAGAGGAGCTTGGAGGATTGTCCACCTAGTACGATATTTGGTAAAGTATGTTTCATTTAGAATTTTGCTGCACAAAATAGGTCATTTCTCCAAGGGAAAATAAAGTACAAAAACGCCAAAAGCATCATTTTGTAGGATTTTTATTTAGCTTTAAGGGAAAAATACATGCAAATTATTTCTCAGCTTTTCGGATGAGTTTTCGAACTTTTCGCGGAATACCTCTCATCATGTCTTTGCACAGTAGTACTGTCAACCTCATCTACCATACTTTTCCACCACTTCTCCAAATCAGACGGTGTTTTGATTTTTTGCCACATTTTTTCAATTTGCGCTTGATAAATGCCCACAATTTTTCAATGGGACGAAAATCTGGACAATTTGGTGGACTGATACTTTTATCAATAAAATTGACATTATTCTGCTTATACCATTCTATGACATCGCGGCTGTAATGGCAGCTGGCTATGTCAGGCCAGAACTTTACGGGACCTTCGTGTGATTGAATTAACGACAAAATTATGTTCTGGAGACACTTTTCCTTGTAAAATTGTCCATTCATAGTCGCTCCAGTGATGAAAACCTTTGGGATGTTTGCTGGTTTACTGATCCCATTGCAAACAATTTAAGCCTGGAAGTTGAAAGGTGATAGCTCTGTTGAGATTCAGTAACCCATTTCAGAATGCCTGGTCACTCACGTCCATTCAGAGGTTACTTTCGCTTACAACAAGCCCCTTGTTGTAAGCGAAAGTAACCTCGCAATGGACGTGAGTGACCATTTGCCAACAATTTTTATCCATAAAAACACTGCCGGACAGTGGAAGTTGGATTGTATGTACATACATACGCGGCGCTTATGTGAATTTGTAATTTTCTTATTTGTGATATATCTTGTAGTACGTAGTGCCGATATAAAATGTTTATTGGTACTGCGTGTACACTTCCATCATCAAAGCAATTCCTGCTTTGTAGATGACACGTATTAAGAGCGATCAATTCTGCAACTACTGCGTGTAAAACACCCCGAAATATAATACAAATAAAACAGGATAGATCTCACCCGAATAATACGCTACAAACTGCCTTTTAATGTTTCAAAATCTTATGAGTAATGGCTTCCACTTCCCGGATAGCACCCCACTTGATTCACTCTACAACAATGCCCTTCAGTTTGTCTATCGGCTTCTGCCACTTATGTCCTTCAAACACATACTCTTCAGCACACTGCTCCCGACTAACGCCATGAAAAATCTTCCTTTTCTTCTTTTTTTTTAAGCGATAGTATCTTCCGAAATCAGATCTTTTTATGCAAGCAATTTTTAAGTTTTAATCGTTCAAATTTGATAAAAGCCACAGAGATTTTATTTTTACCAAAACCAAAACACGTAATTTCAATCGCGCCGTCTACTTCGATCTAAGCAAACTAGCGCCACATAGTGAGAAAATTCCAAACTTCTGTCAACCAACCATTAAGTATTGATCCACAGAACAACTTCCCCGAAGACAGCAACTTTCTAGATGGTAAGGATTTCAAGTTATAACGTAAACTACACGCAAACTAAAAATCTATTACAATGAATGTTAGTTCCATTTCCTATCATCGTCTGTTCATGAACATCGCAGTGAATGTTAGAAGTTGACCTTGCAGACGATGTAATGGTTTTTTGCCTTTTTTATTTCGTGTTCTGTCTGTGCTTTCACCTACACAAGCAAGCATTTGCCTTGATTTTTATGTATAACATGGCAGTACGACGCACACCCTTGCCTCGAATCTCTCCAGCAGAAAAAGCATACGAAGTCGAGTGTGAGAGGAAATGAGCGCTTCTTGTTTGCTTTTAGGCTATCCATATTCAGATGCATGGAGAGAGCAGTGGATAAAGCACTGGTCTGATAAACGCAACGTTCGTTGTTCGAGTCCAGTCGGCAACCTTTTTCCTATTTTTTTTTTCGACATAATTAATTTACCTCACTAATACACTTTACATTTTTCGGTCTCCAATTTTCTTGCATTGGACCGCAGCTAGGTATATCGCATCCTCGGTTCATGCGGTCTCCACTTACATCCTCTGATGATGAATCCCACATAATTGTAAGCGAATCTTACATCCACCGGTTGGGTGTAGGGAATCACAAATTCAAGCACACTAGCGTCGCGTAGTGAGAAAATTCCGAACTTCTGTCCACCAAACAATAGGTCTTGATCTACTGAACAACTTTGCCCAGTACAGCAACTTTCTAGATGGCAAGGATTTCTAGATATGACATAAACAAGGAAATCACTAATACAAGCACACTAGCGCCGCGTAGTGAGAAAATTTTGAACTTCTGTCCACTAACCATAAGGTCTGAATCTACTGAACAACTTTGCCCAAGACAGTAGCCTTATATATGTCCAGGATCGCGAGATATTCTATTTTGGTCCCTTTTAGGTCAAATCCCATATGCTACGTGCACTGCATTTACGCGAGGGACACAGACTTCAATTAACGTTTATAACATACATGGAAGTATGGAAGCTTGAATATTAGCAGTGTTGGCATATGACAGCCAGATTGAAATTGAAAGATATATGTATTGAACAAGTATATGTTTCATAACCAGTGAAAAATTGAGCTAGGAAGTTGCAATATTATGGTTTATTTAAGAATCAGTTTCGTTGTCCCAGAGAATACCTGTGTCCAGGGGTTGAAACAGTTGACGTTTTTTGCTACACTCGCTTCGTTGTCGTGCGCGACAGTCTGTTTGTATTCGAATACTCATGCTCTACCGTCATCTCTCTCACACAACACGAGCGGTAGAATAACATTCAAGCTAAAAGAAAATTATCATAATAGCTATCATATGACATGTGTGATTCCTTTGTAATTCCTCAATTTGGTGTAAATCAAACCATTTCTGATCAGAAATATTATTACTATGACATCATTGCTTGCTATTTTCAGAATTCACACAAGCACAACATCAGCAGCTCTTATTATGAGAAAAACTAAAATACATACATTGGTGACGGTCTTCGGCGACAGTGTCGTATGACAGAGCCTGTCATAAGACATTTTAGTTTGGTACTGTACTATGATAGCTTGTTTTGCATGTGTCGGAGGCAAAGGCAGTCAATAATCACAGAAAATGTGTCGACTACCGTGACCGCTTACAAGACTGCCTGTGTCATTCACTTCGCCTCAAAAACTTCATTTTCAGGGTTTATGAAAAAGAAGCTCATGCTGGCTTTCTATTTCCATCCATACCCGAAAGACATAGATTTTTTTACGAAAATATCCTTTCGTTTTAACGTACATATTTCTTTTTCTATAAAGTAGAAGAAAAACATGACAATGTGTTTAAATAACCTTATTACATGCAGCTAAACATAATGGAAGATTTTCATTGATTTTTGATGCCATCATTTTGAATTAGTTTGGTAATGCACTTATTCCTAAATATTCAACAACTGCGCTCTGATTATGTTTCACAGTTCGAATTCCCGATAAAAAAATTACACATAAAATAAGAAGAAAAAAACCTGATAAAAACGAAAAGACCCTTGCGTAGAACACGTGTTTCATGGCTACTACGATTGAAACAAAGGCATATGTATCTAACGTGACACTTGATTGAAATCCTTATCGATTTGAATTGTGCTTTGAATTACTAAAATCGCAAATTAAACAGTCTATCACAAACGTAAGAAGCAACGAATTGTATATTTGACTGTGGTGTTAATTTCTTAAGTAGTTAACGATTTGCTGCTGCTTGAAAGAGCAAGTGATTTTCATAGAAACGCGGATGATATAAATAAACCACATTTATTGACCTGCGCTTCACAAAAATCATTATATTTCAAAGGATTAAATGGTTTCAATTCGATGCCTAGACATATTAAACGTTCAGCAACGCTTACATAATTAAAGAGACACTGCTTTTCACACATTAAAACTATATATTGAACAGTGAGTAAACAAATTATGTATCTTGACGAAGTTATCTCTAACGGATTATTTTGTATGGATAGCTGGCATAACAACTTTTAATAACTATTGTAACTGCACTGCAAAAACTGTTGTGCTTGCTACGATTGTCATGATGGATTTTTGAAATTGGATTCAATAGCAGTACACTGAAGTCTTTTTTTACACGGTTTTTTTTACGCGGTTTTTTTTACACGGTTTTTTTTACACGGTTTTCCTCGATTTACACGGTACGTTTTTAACGATTTCTCGACAACGATACAACCTATAGACTTGATTCCAATCACATTATCCGTTTCAAGCTATTTGTAATTGAATGGCATACTTAAAAAAAATCACAGTTTTTGGTGTAAATACAGAAATTTTAAAAATATGTCTATATGGACCATATCATGCTTTAATTACAAATGGCATCAAAATCCGATTTTTTAAAAACATTTAAGCGTGCGAAAAATCAAAATCTCGTAGGTTTTTTTTACACGTAACGTATCCCCCGTGTAAAAAAAGACCTGAGTGTAGTTGCATTTTATTAGTAATCCACAAAGGTTTGAGCCTCGCGCGCGTATTACAAATATAGAGGACTGAAATTAACATTTAAAAATAAAAAAATTGAAACGTTGAAGCTTATATCACGATACCTTGAGTTAGTGGTAAGTTATCTGGCTGAATTTCGGGGGTTCGTGAGCATTTGTGACATTATTGAACATTATGAAAGCATCAGATTGCAGGGTTCCTAGGGTAATTGTTGATTGTTCATTAACTCTTGATGAATTGTAATACTTGTGAATATTTAAGGTGGACAAAAAGGCAATGTGTCGTCTAAGCTTTTTCACATTTATATCACTGTGCAGCAACTGTAAACCCAAGAGGGATTTTAACCTGTAACTGTTACCAGTTCATTTTTGTCTGCCAACCTGGTTAAAATGTCTAATTTAATTGTCTTAAAGGTAAATCGTCCAGCTGAAACCTTTTTAGGGGTAAAAGCTGGGGCCATCATCATCATCATTTATTATTCCGAAAGCGTCTTGTATCTTAAATGGTTTAAACTACGACTGATAGCATACCTGCCTAGTTGAAATAGATGCGCTGTGCCTTTGCTTACAAAGAGGTGGTGAAATCAAACCCGAATTAGTAATTAATTCCTCCATAGTGATCTACTATTTAAGTTGCCTCAGCTGGAATAAAATTACACACCCAAACAGTAGAACAATTTATCTAAAACACATTTGCTGAAACCAGTGATGGAAAAGTTCGCAAAAAATCACTATGACTCACGATTTTTTCCCTTGGTGAACTTCGTGAAATATCGCGAACTTTTCCAACACTGCCTGAACAAACATTTTTCTACCTCTAATAGTTTAAGTGTTATACATGCTTCTAACAAGCTAGTTAGGCTGGGCACAAAAAAATCAGTTTTGGGCTTTGTGATAGAGTTGGTTTTATAGTGTAATTAACAGTAGCATTTCGGAATAATTACACCCAACCGAGGGATGTAAGATTCGCTTACATTTATGTGGGATTCATCATCAGAGGATGTTAGTGGATACCGCATGAACCGTGGATGCGATATACCTAGCTGCGGTCCAATGCAAGAAAATTGGAGGCCGAAAAATGTAGAGTGTATTAGTGAGGTTAATTAGTTATGTCGAAAAAATAGGAATCCGATTGCCGACTGGACTCGAACCAAGAACGCTTCGATTATCAGACCTGTGCTTTCTTCACTGCTCTCTCCATGCTCCTGAATATGGATAGCCTAAAAGAAAACATGAAGCGCTTATTTTCTCGCATACTCGACTTCGTATGCTTTTTCTGCTGGAGAGATTCCAGGCAAGTGTGTGCGTCGTTCTACAATGTTCTACAATGTGCGTCGTTATACAAGCTTACTGGTACAGTCGAAAGCGTAGATAGAACACGAAATGAAAAAGACAAAAAACCATTACATCTGTAAGGTCAACTTCTAACATTCGCTGCGATGTTCATGAACAGAGGATGATAGGAAACGGAACTAACATTCATTGTAATAGATTTTTGGTTTGCGTGTAGGTTCGGCAAGTGAAATCTCTGACGCTGGCCACTAGATGTAATTACTTTGTAGAACATTGCACTGATCTATTTTTAATAATAATCAAGTTTATATTAGGAACTCACTAACCCTACACCCAACCGGTGGATGTAAGATTCGCTTACAATTATGTGGGATTCATCATCAGAGGATGTAAGTGGAGACCGCATACACCGAGAATGCAATATACCTAGCTGCGGTCCAATGCAAGAGAATTGGAGACCAAAAAATGTGGAGTGTATTAGTGAGTGAAATGAATTATGTCGAAAAAAATTGGAAAAAGGCTGCCGGCTGGGACTCGAACCACGATCGTTGTGATTATCAGACCTGTGCTTTCTCCTCTGCTCTCTCCAAGCTTCTGAATATGGATAGCCTAAAGGCAAAGAAGAAGCGCTCATTTCCTCTCACACTTGACTTCGTATGCTTTTTTCTGCTGGAGAGATGCGTGTGCGTCGTTCTGCCATGTTATACATAAAAATCAAGACAAATGCTTGGTTGTGTAGATGATAGCACAGACTGAACACGAATTAAAAAAGGCAAAAAACCATTACATCGCCTGCAAGGTCAACTTCTAACATTCGCTGCGATTTTCATGAACAGAGTATGATAGGAAATGGAACTAACATTCATTGTAATACATTTTTGGTTTGCGTGTAGGGAGCACTCTAATGTTATTCACATCAATCTTAAAAATAGATGTGAAACTGGTTTAGGCACAAACATTTAGGTTGTCCTAAATACGGCTTTGGAACCATGACAATGCAATGTCGATGTTTCGCTCTTTGAGAAACTCAACGAACTCGATGATCTTGCTATTGAGTGAGCAAGCGTTCCAGTTGTTTATTTTTATCACTGAAAATGCAAGAATTTTCTACCCATTTACTATTGTACGCTCATTTGAAGTTTGTCTAATGATTTGGTGGAATTTTGTTAGTGTTAATGTTTAGATATTTGGAATTTGAGTCCGTGTTTGGTATTTGCTTTCTGTTTATCCTGTACATACTCAATTGCCTTGGCATACAAGCAATTTTAATATGTTTTGAAGGGTTTAAAATAAATTAACACTCAACACATTTTAATTCTCAACAAATTTATTACATAAAGACTGATTAAAAATGGCACATTAACATTTTTAATCCATCCATAATCGGTCAATTAATAATTAATTAATTTATAAGCGTTTAAAGCTTATAAGATTGCTAGACCTAACTTCAATGTAATGAGCAATTCCACGCCAAATTTTGAACGGAAGAACTCGACCATCTCCGATTTGCATGAAACTTTGCGTAATTGCTTGTTATGGGCAATGATTCACATTTTTGCCATAATTCTGCCATTTTGGCTATATTTTAAAATTGGCGTCCATTTGCTCGGAAACGGATTTTTTAATTGCAATACCACCCGAGCCAAGGTTGTTGAGACAAATAATATCTTTGTGGGAAAAATATACAAATAAATAAAATAGCAAAAAAGGTTATCTTCCATTTAATTCCACTTAATTAATTTTGGTATCCATGACAGATACGTATTTCGACTACAATGTGCAGTCTTCATCAGTGTCATTCCCACTAAAGAACCTATCAAAACCTAACCCCCTTACTCATTCCTTTTAGGCCAAGTCATTAGGAATTTTCCTTATTAGAGATTTGTATCGATTTTCCCCCTTTAGTTTACTTTAATCTTTGGTTTTCTAGCTAGGTTGGTTCTTATTCTACACATTGTAGTTTCATGTTATAACTGATTTTTTACCTAGGGGATGAATACCTAAGGGGGTTCGATTTTGATAGGTTCTTTAGTGGTAATGACACTGATGAAGACTTGGAGGCGAACCAGCCCAAGGCTGAAAGCCTCCCTAATAAAGATAAATAATAATAATAATACTGATGAAGACTGCTTATTGTAGTCGAAGTACTGAACCCATGGATACCACAATAAATTCAGTGGAATTAAATGGAAGATAACATGTTTGCTATTTTATATAAAGAATTCCGCTAACAACCCAATTCTATTACTTCATTATTCCAAATAAATTTGTAATTATTATTTAGTGAAAAAAAATATATATAACCCTTAATATCACAAAATGTGATAGTCTGATTTATGACAAAAGAACTCAATCAAAATTATTGGAAAATTATGTACACCTGAAAACTGAGAAAAATCATAAACAAGAACTTTTGGTAACATTTTTGATCTTTTTGATGATACGGTTTTGTATGCACTTTATATTGGAAAATTTAACTTTTTGTACTATTCATGCTAACCTTTCGTAATAATAATAACTATATCTTTGCTGACGACCACTTTTTAATTGAACGTCAGGATAGTTAGTGATTAATTATTTAAGAAGATGTTGTTCTTGTGACAAACTCCATCAACTAATCAGTACCCAGACAACCAGAATGCACGTATATTCAAAGTTGTTTTCGTGATATACAAACATATATACAAACAAACAATTCGTATATAATGCAAATAAATGGCTTATACGTACAAAAGTGGAGGCCATATACGTGCATATTTTAATTTAATTTTAAAGGAGTTGATTTAACATCATATGCGATTTAATCTGTAATAACAAATTCATTTTGAAAAGTCTTACGATGTAATCCGATTTAATTTGTGATACAGTACGATAGAAAAATGAGTCATCGCATATAAGTCGGAAATTTGCATTCTATACGAATTAACTTAAACATAATGCGAGGTATGCCATTCTTATATGCGATTTTGACTTGAACTGTAGCAATTTACGATACTGTCTGTACAATGTTATACGACTTCTGGTTGTCTGGGTAGGCAACATTGATGTGTTTGGCACGAAGAAAAATCAAGTGTATTATGTAATAGTGCAATATGCAGTGCTGCCTAGAAAGCAGTCGATTAACAATCCGAACACGATGCCTCCAGTAAAATGTGTAAAGGCAAACTTAAAATGTAAGCGGTTCTGGTGGTGAAACGGTATGCGTGATTGCCTCTCACCCCAGCAGACCTGGGTTTAATCCCAGTTGGCGCCGGCGGGATGTTCTGAGGCATAACATCTCTGATCACGCCTTCCTTCGGAAGGGAAGTAAGGCCGTTGGTCCCCGGTCTATGAGTTGATGGGTCGATAGGTAGGGTCCAGATGTGGGAGCTGCCTGCCTGGCGTCGGTAGCATTGGTACTCAGTACGAAAAACAAGATCGACGGAAAACAAACCAAAGAAAAAAAAACTTGCATTGTTTGATAAATCATTTCCCAACCATTTATTGACGAATTTCCATTATTTGGATCTATGATCCATGGTGCCATTTGAAACTACAAACTTTAAAAATTGATTCGGAAATCCACAGGAACTGATTTGGAATTGATTAAGTGGAGTATAGCAATATTTATCGCTTTGATCGCCGTAATAATTACAGTGAAGTATTTTTGTTCACGTTTTTATGTGGTTTTAATTATATGATTTTTTAACACGGTTTTCGTGAAAAAACGCAGTGCATTTTCAATTATTTCTCGAAAACGACACACTTTATCGAACTAATTTAAATCACGGTATCCGTTCTAGGTCATTAATGATCAAATGAGATACTTAAAAAAGAAACACAATATTTGGAGAGATCCCACATATAAAAAAAAATGAAAATTACTATGTTTAAATAATGTATTGTGTTAAGAAACATTTTAAAAATAAAATGAATTTCGGCTCCGAAAGGTTCAGCATTTGAGCCTTGATAAAAAAATGAATACTCCTTCCCCCTTTAATGCTTCGTTATTAAAGTATGGTCCCTAAGAAGACTTCATATCAAGCATGAGATTATCTTTAAGAAAACAGTAGAGAATTCTGTAGCAATGCCCTGTTATGAATGTTTCGGTCAGGATGCGGCCCTACGTTGTGTTTTTACTGTGTGATGGAAATCGGTAAGGCGAAGACTTTTCCAGAGTATAATTTAAACACTGCAATTATTTACCACTTAGTTCACTGTTTTATTGCCTCCGAGAGGCATCCTGCCTGCTCAGAGGAGGAACGAATAACTTAAACTATTTACAAAAAATGAGTCCTTAAATATTAAATCTGAACAATAAAACTCACTCACAATAATTATTTACAACTAAAAACGACCATACAAAAGGTAAACAATAACAAATGCATACAAAACACTATGATACAAACAATGTGGATCGCATCGCTACCATCGTGCCGGAGGCTTTAACTGGTAACGCTTTATATATTCAAACACCGAAGAGCCCGGCACCGATGGTGTGATCCAACAAATGGATTTTCACTTTAAATTTTTTTAAATTTTCAATTTTAAATTTTCTACTTGGAATTCAGGCTGAATGTACACAACTATAAGCCTACTTCACATCACCGTCGGTAGAATTTTATCGAATTTTTGAACAGCAGAACAGAACAGAAGTTTTCAAAAAACTGCTACACGTGATAAATCAATGAAATTTACATAATTTATTACTTGTTGGAGTAAACTAAACAAAGTCTTTACAAATTGGTTTACTATTTCTTTGATATCTCACACATTTTTAATTTTTTGCCAAACAGTTTTGTAGTTCAAAATTTACCGAACGGCGGGGCAGCTTTGCCAGATATACCGATTTATCGGTATTTGTACCAATTTTCGAACTTGATACCGATGTACGGATAAGGTTCCTCAGAATACCGATTTTAGAGATTCTAATAATAAAAAAAATGATTATTGTCCGTCTGCGTTCAAATTTCAGAGAAAACTGTTGTGAGCGACTTTTATCTAAAATACTCAACAAATATTCATCTTTAAAATGTCTTATGCTTGTAACTCTTTCAACTTGCTCGCCGTTTTTAGCTACCCAGGAATCGAGAAACAGTTGACGGCTCATCCCGGTAATAATCTTTTATGTGACCAAAAAGACCCATCAGAATGTTTACATTTTTAAACTGTCTAAAGTTCCTTTGGAACTTAACCCATTCCTCCAACTTTATCCTGGAATTTTCTTCTACCTTACCCCGTAAGTTATTTTCCGATTCCACCTGGAAGTTATTTCGACTTCCATCGGAAACTTTTTCGGGCTTCGCTCGAAAGGTTCTTCCGTTTTCTTGCGCCAGTTTTTCTCAACATCCCCTGGAATATTGTACTACCTTCTCCTAGAAGATTCTACCAATTTGCATCGGACATTTCTTTCGACATTCCGCAGAAAACTCTTCCTTTCGGATTTTTTCTCAACTTATCCTAGAAGTTTCTTACGACGGTCCTGCTTCCACCAGAAGATGCTCACGACTTTCTTCTGAAATTTCTTCCAAACCACCTCAGGAAGTTTCTGCCATCTTCTACCGTAAGTTCTATCAATCTTCTTTCGGAAGTATCTATCGAATCCTCCAGACGTTTCTCCATGAGCTTCATCCCGTGGTTTTTTCAAACTTGCATTGGATTTTTTCCTGGCTTCTTCTAGCTTTCCCCTGGAAATGGTTACTCCTCGAATTTTCTTCCGGTTTCCGAAACCTTTCTGAATTCCTCTGCATGTCACGATTTTTTCCGAAAGTTCATTGAAATTTTACCCAGAAGATTTTGAAAGCTCCCCGGATGTTTTTCCGGGTTTTCTTAGAACTTTCTACAAACTTCTCGCAAAAAGAGATTTTTTTTTAATTATTTTTGACTTGCTTGAAAAGTTAATTCAAAATTTCCCCGAAAATTTCTTCCAACTTTCTTGAAAAGGTCGTTCTTAGTTCAAAATTTGAAATTTTCTCCTTCAAATACGGAAACAGTACAAAATTAATTGAAATAGTGAATACCGATAAATACCGATTTTAAAAATACTTTTAAACAGATAAGCCTGAAAACCATCTGGCAACGCTGCGGCGGAGGCCTGCTTTAGTGTGTATAGTGTGTACTTCTTAGTAATTCGCTCAGACGAATTGCCCACCATGTGTAATCCATTGTATTGTTTATTGTTTTACATTCTTCGTAAACTCTGCTTGGTTCACAGGAATTGAATATCTATGACTCATAGTTACTCGGAACCTTTTCCTCAGACTTGCCGTGTTGCACGATGAAATTCATCAAACGGAAGGAAGTTCAACTTCCCTTTTTTATTCCGTTGTTTATGTCAGGATTTAACTTCGTGTATGGTGCAAATTACTTGCACTCGTGGAGGAGTGGCAGGCACCTCTCGCTCTAAATTCACAATGTTTTACTTCCATAGCGAAACCACGCTGTACCACATACATTCAAAGGCCATCGTCACTGCCAACGATGCCGACAGACGATCGTAAGGCGAATATCACCGTCGAAAAAGGCAAAAAATGATGCAAAGAAGCATGTTGCGTCCCGTCACCGGATTGCTTTTAAAAATAAATTTGCAAGATTTATATCTCATTTAAAAATAGATTATATAAAACCGGTGGAGTAAAGGCTGTTGCTCGCCGGTAATGCTGGATCGAATAGACTGCAAACAACTGCCACCACTCTGCCGCGCCGTCATAGACGACCAGTATGGCTTAGGGAGACGACTGGAAAGTGTTTTCATTTTATAGACCGAACGCGACTGTCTCCGTCTAGACTGGTGGTAGCGGACGAGAAAGTATTCTGTAGATTTCGATAGAACGATGGGGGGTCGTTTCGCGATGTTTATATGGAGCAATGTTAATTATGGTTTATATGCATAAGGTGAATTTACAAGTAGCGTTAAACTGCATTGAGTGATATTAAGAGAAACATATTCGTTTAATTTTCCTTTCAATCCTTTCAAAATATGGCATGACTGAACGTGACCAACAAAATCATGTTGATTTTAATATTAACTCTTAACATAAATCATGTCAACTTTCCGCCCAACATTTCACATGCAAATGTATTTGCATTGTTTTTCCCATAAGTCAAGTAAAACTGATTTTCCAGCTATCCATCTTCATTTGATGTGACCACGTTGAAAGCAATCAGTTCACAGGCTTTCCATTCATCACCGCTTATTCATTTTAAACCACCGATCCCTCCAGATTACTCCCTATTTGTGCGGGTGGATCGACATCCCATCTCGAAATTCCGATAGTCACATCCTTCGATTACTCCCTCCAGAACAAATTGTCTCGTTGGGCTAAAGGGATGTGCCTCGAGGGCAATATTTTCAACTCATTCTCACCCGCCCACCGGCTATGAATCAATGAATTGAACACGAAAAAGGACAGGAAATCGATTCCCATTTCCCTACAATAAAAATGTATGAAAGAATCGTTCGTTTTATACCACAACGATATCTGTATTGTCCTGATGCTGTCACGTTGCCATACTGTATCTTCGAAACTATTTCCGTCCTTCAACATTCCTCGTACCTGCACTCACGGTGGTCTACTTTTATTTATCATCGAAGTCATATTTTGGTAATCCTGCAGAACATTATGAATGTTGGGTAATTTATGCATTAGCATATATTTCACGCGATCTGTGGTTCTGTACAACAATTGCGTGTGGTAATTTTAAATGATTTTTTTTTTGTGGTCGCTAGAAAACCTCATTGCAGCACCGTTGTGAGGACCACACCAAAGGTATCAACCCAAAGGGACGAATTCAAAGAGTTTCTGCTTAGTAACTAGATATGCATTCAATTGACATTAAATCCATTGGTGTGGTATAGCCTAATGAAGGGGAGCGAATTTTCCCTTTCTCTAATTCAGCAACGTTTATAATTAAATGAAAAATTTAACAATCTTTGAAAAAAAGGTTTACCATATATTGGAATAAAGCTTCTCTAAGATTATTTTTAGAAGAAATATGATCATATTAAAAGTTGCAATATTAAAATTTATACTTTTGAACCCTTAAAAACAAATGGTATTGTAGGTACCGTAAAACGTGGTATATTTGTTAATGTGGGTAACTTTGAACGTAGATTACAATGATTAAAATCTCTGTCTGCTCTATTTTGGAATTGGAAACATTGGTTTCATTTAGGGTATTATCTTTGATATCGTAAAGAGTTTCTATAAAGTATGTTTTATAATTTTTCAAACATCTACAGAAAACAATTTTCTTGTTTTTACATGATTGAAAAGACACTCAAACAATCACTTATAAAATATATCTCCAATATAGCCATCACAAATCCAATGTTGGCATCGTATTGCTTATGATGTTTCTCATTATAAAATCATTCACAAGTGTCATATTTCTTCAACTTATTTGTTTGAGGTTCACGCATGTTTTTTTTCTAAATTAATCGATTATTATCAAAGTAATCGCAAAACAAAAAACTAATGATCATTTTATGCCTCAGAAAAATCCCATATTTTTGGAACGGGCATTCTCGAAACTGGGACGACGCGTAGATGCAGAAAATCGATATTCGACGTCATTTTGGAATCCTTGATGGCGGCCATCGGTTTTTAGAAAAGTGGCAAATACTCTAAGATATGGGTATTTTCGGAATGTGAACGACGCGAAGATACCGACAATCGATATCCGAAGACATTTTGGAATCCAATATGGCGGCCAGCCTCTAAATGTCATCCGATTCCAAAAATAGACACATTGATCGGTATTTGACAGTATCTCATACTTTTTTTTTTGAACCTAACCCAGCATTTTAGATTTTAAATGTCCTCTTGACGTTACTGGGATTTAGAAAATATCTATATTGATGGTATTTCTTAGTTTGTTTGAAACCAAAAGTTGCCATATTGGATTGAACAATGGCGTTTGACATCGGTTTTCGGCATCTTCGGGTCATCTCCGTTCTGAAAATACTCATATTTTGGGGTATTTGACACTTTTTTTTTCTGAAATCGGAAGCCGCCGTCTTGAATTTCAAAATAACGTCGCGTACCAATTTTCGACCTCTAGACGCCTCCGTTGGATATCGATTTCTGGCTTCTAGACGTTACCCCGCTTCTAAACAAATCCGTATTCATGAGTATTTGACAGTATTTCCCACTTTTTCTTAAACCGCAAGTTAAATTAACTATTTGTACTTGATGTAATGAAAACTATTGAAAATGTTATAAATGTACTTTAATTACGAAATTTCGACTGTAATTAATGGACTTTAAAAGTAGTTAATGTTCTTCGGAGTAAAAGCCCAAACGCAATGTTGTCACTAATGACATCAAGATGCCTAACCGAAGTCGATTTGGATCTAACTAGTTTTCAATCCGACAAGTAGGCTTACTCAGATCGGGCTTTTCCGCTTCCGCCGTCATTGCGCTTGGGCCTTTAGAGGTTATTGCGTGATCCTAGTATTTGACAGTATTGCCCACCTTTTATAAAACCAGAAGCCGCCATCTTGGATTTATAAAAAAATGGTGTCAGTTATCGATTTCCAACCTCTAGACGTCATTCCGATTCCAAAAATACCCATATTGATGGGAATTTGACAGAATTTCCCACTTTTGTAAAACCGAAAACTGCCATATAGGATTTCAAAATGGTGTCGCAAATCAATTTTCGATC